>NC_056739.1:1574488031-1574618031 GCF_019279795.1 Protopterus annectens | reverse complement strand
AATCAGCTCGAGCCTGTAATCCATCCACGAGCTCCATTTCTTCACAGAAACAGCCGCAACGTTTAACAGGAACTGAATAATTGACCTCTGAACCTGCAGTTCCTCTCTGAGAGTAACGGATCAATCGGAATGCTGGAAAAATGGCAAAGTAATTCAAAACACAAAACTAGCGATTTTTCGCTATATCTAACAAATACAAATAACTGTTTACATGTTTTACAAGGTTTATAATGCTATTTAAATAAGAATATAATGAAAAAGGAGTACAACCATCCAATACTGCTTTTATACACAGAATTGTTTTTAAGGTGGAGAAGGAAAGGGGGAAAGAAAGAGAAGGCTGCTGTATTCAGAAATATACCTCACATTGTCAAAAAACTTTGCGATATGATATATTTAATATGCTTTATGCGATAAGAACAGAAACAAGACAAGTTGGTAAGAACCACAAAACATACATTATAGACAGCACAACATTAAATACAAATAGCTTTCTGCTTCAGTTAAAGAAAAATAAGAGCAAAACTGATAACACCAAGAAGAGTAGTTCCAGAACCGCAAAGTGAAGACAATAGTTCGTAAAAAAGGTAAGTCCTTTATTAGTTGCCAAGTGGTAAAAATCCAAAGACAGTTGGTACAAAGCAGCAAAATCAGACCAAATAGTAAAGATCCAAAGTCAATAGGTACAAGACAGCAAAATCAGACAAGCGCTTTCGCTTGGAGAATGCCAAGCTTTTTCAAGTCAAAAACAGTTGCCTGCAGTGAGGCAACTGTTTAAATGAGGATGTTAATTAGTCACATGTTTGGTTAGAGCTGAGTTGCATTAAGAAACAATTGAGACTGTTTTGAGCAAATGAACAGCCAAATAATAAAATGAAACATTAAAATGTGCATAGGTTAAATTGACATTGCATTGTTTATACATGACTGGTAAACCAAGTGAGTGTTATGATGAAATTAAAAACTTTGCTTGTCCAAAAGGTTTGGATAGAAATACAAATACAAGTGGAAGTTTAAAAAAAGCTGTGTGTGATCCAAGTGAGTTTGAAGTCAGCAGTCCTGTGTAATATGAGAATCAATGTAGTGCTGTTATGTTAGCCTTAAAAATAGATGTTATGATGCATATGAATTTGCGCTACTTGGTGACTTGGGGCAAGTGTGTTCAATGGGCAAAGAAACAGTGTTGAAAAATAGTGAAAATAGGATGAGACATGCTATAATCTAGCCCTTCTGAGCTTCAGAACTGAGCCTATACTAAGTGTGCCATTTAACCCCGGGGGCCTGCCTGCATCTAGCTTGAGTTGCCAGACAAGCTCCCTGTATTCCAAGGTCGATTCCCAGTCCCCTCCTCTGATGTTAGGGTTCACTTGTTCAAGGATCATGAAAGACAACTTGTAATTGGGACATGTAAGTGAGTGTTTGAAAAAAGCGTTGCTTTCCTTTTTCTTTTCAATGTCGTAAGTGTGTTCGTATAGCCTTTTCCTGAATTCCCTCTCTGTTTTGCCCACATAAACCTTACCTTTTTTACGAACTATTGTCTTCACTTTGCGGTTCTGGAACTACTCTTCTTTCTGCTTCAGTTAGTCATAATGATATGTTTGCTAGAGAAGCTGCATTATCTATTTTCACACATAGTTATACTTCTGTTAGAAAAACAATTGGTTATATTTGTAATGTATTTTTCTAGCTGACAGAATCCAAATCATACTTTCAAGAACTTTTCATTCCTAAAAGTGCTCTTTTAAAGATGTAAGCTCTTATATCAGTTTTGTTCTAGTCTCTTATGCCAGAGGCAGACTTGATATTTCTTCCATATAATGCATTTTTTGAACACTGGCTGTGTGCAGTGGTGGTGCAGAAATACAATACACATTAGAGAAGTAATGATTAAATACGTTAATGTTAAAATATTTCATCCTTAGTTTTTGCAATAATTTTAAGGGATACTGTGTTATATTGTTGCCATAACTTCTTAACTCTATGATGTGATGAGGTTTGTAATAGAATGTACTATTTTTTTTTTTGGTGCCTTGCAAGCCACATTCTGAGTAAATATAGAGATTAACCAATATTAAATGTCTAAATAATGCAGGTGAGGGTCAAAATATATGCATTATTACATACTCCTTTTTATATACTGCTCACCCAACTTGATGCCTCATGAAGTATGACATTTGTAGTAACTTACTGAAATTTTCTTTTCTCTTAAAGTTTATACAACCTAGTTTATTCAAACAATTTTTGTTTTTTTGGGGAGGGTAAATGAAGGTTATAATGTAATAAATACTTCAATTAATAGATAGATTGTTTTATGCACACACAATTTTAAAAGTTTGTTGTTACCTTCTTTGAATGCTTGATTGTAAGAACAGTAAGGTATATATTACTTACATTTAACCTTAATTAAAATGTTAGTTCATATGGATTCTACAATATATAACCCTACCTTCTTTTTGCATATTAATAAAGCATGCAGTTGCAGTGACCCACTTTTATTGAATATGCGTTGGCAGATCTGTGGCTTGTATGTAACACATATTAAGCCAGGAACACTAGGTTCCAAGAAGAAGGATGTTATTGTAAATACTATTTTACCTTCTTTAGTTGTTACAGAAACTCAGTCCATAACAAATTTTGTTATAACCTGCAAGGTCAACCCCCTAGGAAATCATTATGTTTATTTTGGACTATTATACATTTTAAATGGTCTTAACATATAAATACTTATCACTGAATGTAAATGGGCTAAGTAACCATAGTAAAAGAGCAAGCATTAATAAATACCTTTCTTTACATAAGGCTGATATAGTATTTCTTCAGGAGACACATTTAATATCCCGACTTAAATAAGCTAACACTAAAAGACTATAAAATGTTAACCAGTTCCCAATTTAATCACAAAGGAAGAGGTGTACTAATTCTTTGGAAAAAAAGTCTAAGACTTCCTGAAATTGTAAACTCATATATAGACAAAGATGGTATGTTAACATTAGTAGTAATTAAACTTGAAAGAAAATACTATACACTCAAATTCTTACTGGAGTCCTGGAATTGGTACAAAGTCAGTAAAAAATACTTAGACATTATAACTTTACATTCTAGAGGAGAGATGATAGTTGCAGGAGATTTTAATTGTATTTTTTCTTCTGATGAAACAAGTTCTAAAACCTTGAGTCTCCTGTAGCAAAACACCTACATTATATCAATACAAGAAATTTAAAAGACATATATCATATAAAACTTCCCTTCTCCCTAAAGTTCTCTCACTATTCATATAGGTTTGGGACACAAACTAACATAGATAAAGTCTTAGTGTCAAATTCTTTACAATCAAAAATAGATAATGTATTATTATCTTGTCCCTTTTCTGACCACAGTACCATTACTTTTAGTATAACTTTTCAAACTGAACCCTTAATACATTGCCAAAGAATACCAGCTTATATTGCGAAAATAAAAGGATATCAAGAATGGATGTTATCAGAACTTAATCAGTTTTTAGAAAAAAATAACAATGGAGAAGTATCAGATACAATTTTATGGGACACCAAAGTTGTATTATATGGAAACGTTAAAATGTGGTATATGCAAAAAAGAAAGGAATAGGATAAAAGATTACAAGATATCCAAACTGAATTAGCTAATTTAAAATGTAATCTTACACCAACTGATAAGAAAGTCTTAGATAATATAAATAAACAAAGAATATCAAAATGTATTGCAACACAAAATATGTATAAATCTAGAGAAAATCAAATTATGTTCATATTCTCAATCCTAAAAGTCTACATAGAATTGCAGTACTCTCAAAGTACTTGAAAGAAAGAAATCACATAAAAGAAATTACATATGTTGAAAATATGAGGAAAATAAAAGCTATTAATTTAAGTTGCATACTACAAGGTTTCAAAAAACATTATGAAAATATAAATATTCTCAAACCAATGAATGAAAATGCAAATCTAGACAAATTCTTATCTGATAATATTCCAAAGACTATATCCCCTGGAAATATTGCTAACATTGAGAGACCTTTCACATTTACAGAACTAAAAAATCAAATAAACAACTTAAAAATTAATAAAGCACCAGGGTTAGATGGTCTAATTCCTGAAATATATAAAATATTCCCTGATAATATCTTAAAAATACTACTAAATACATTTCATGAAATCAAAACTACATATAATATCCCATCATGGAGATATTCTCTAATCTCACCCATACTTAAAGCTGATAAAGATCCTACTTCCTCTTCATCCTATAGACCCATCTCACTATTAAACATAGATTACAAGATTTTCATGAACATAATATCAAACAGAATCAATTCCATTATACCTAGTCTAATAGAGGAAGATCAGATGGGTTTTATTAAACATAGAAAAGTCCAAGACAATATAATAAGACTTCTGGCTCTAATAGATTTAGCTAATAAAAATAAAACTTAATTAATAATGAGTCTTGACATAAATAAAGCCTTTGACTCACTGAGTTGGTCTTATCTATTTAAACCTTTGCAACACTATAAATTTTCCCTAAATTTTATAAAATTAATTAGAAACCTTTATGAAGACTCTGTTTCTTTTGTAAAGATAGGCTCTTTTTTATCCCCCTCCTTTAAACTTACAAAAGGAACAAAACAAGGTTGCCGTCTTTCTCCTTTAATGTTCGCTTTAGCTGTAGAACCACTAGCCAACTATATAAGGAATAATGTTCACATTAAAGGTTATAATTTAAATAGTAACATATTTCCAAAGATTCAGTTATTTGCTGATGATTTATTACTAACTAGTGGAGACATTCAAGCATCTTTGGATCAGCTTCTTAACACTTCAGATTTATTTGAAGGTTTGTCAGGACTAAAATGTAATCATAACAAGACCCAGACTTTGTTAATAAATAAAAAGACGACTATGAAAATGAAAAGTTATAAATGCATTAACTGGGACACTGCACAAATTAAATACCTGGGTGTTCAAATTAATTAGACTCTTAAGAATACAATTACTACAAACTATAATAGTTTAACAAATCTAATTATCAATCTCACAGAAAATTGGAAGAAACTTTATTTTACTTTTGAGGACAGACTAATGCTAACAAAAATGATAGTGCTACCTAAAATTCTTTATATAAGTCAGTCTTTAATCATTCCCCCAACTAAGAAAGTGTTAAAAAAATTAGTAATAGCTTATTAAAATTTCTGTGGTATCCCCAAAAACCCAGAATATCTTTGCAAAGACATGTAGCAAGCTGGGAAGAAGGAGGTATTAACTTTCATAACATCGAATATTATATAAATGCTCCCATCTTTAATATAATTCTTTTATGGCTAAACCCCTCATATAATTCATATTGGAAACTAATACATGAAAAATAAATTGATAACCAATAATAGAATGTTAATTGATCCTCTAACCACAATACACCAGAATACCTTTATTTGGTCTTTAAAAATATACACACAAGATAAGCAGAAGTTAAAATCTTGCTCCTTTATTAGTCTAATAATGGCAAATTTCATGAAAATCACCCAATTTAATCAGTTAATTAAAAGCTTATTAATATCCATTTTTCCTATCGCTTATACAAATGAATGTTTAATCTCCATTGATAAAAATAAAATGCTTGAATTTAAGAATAATGACAACATACTGGAATCAATTTTTATCCACCAATGGAATTTACTCAGTTAACCATCTAATTACTAGATACAGCCTACATAATAATAACTGGATATATATATATATAAACCTGCAGAGAAGTTATATATAACAAAACTATATTTTCTTTACAAACCCATGGAAACAGCATGCCAAAAACATTAGAGCTATTGACTAATATAATTAATGGTTCTTTGAAAGGCACCTCATTTATATCCCTAATATATAAAGTTATTAGATCTGATAGTAATTTTACGAATGTTTCTTTTTGGGAATACTCCACCAAAATAAATAATGGAGAATTTACTACTAACAAGAAACTAATTCTAAAATCAGTAAAAAAAAACAACAATTTCTCCTTACTGGAAAATATACACATGGAAATTCCTTCACAGGAGTTATTATACACCTCAAAAAAATTGCAAATATGTACAAAATAAATGATATGAAATGTTGGAGGTGTAAAGCAACAGAAGCTGATTGGTTCCATAGGATTGTTGCATGTACTATGTTATCCTAATTTTGGAAGGAATTTAAATGTTTCTGTAAGGCCTTATGGAACAATAATTGTGAAATTTCAAGTTCTCTCATTTTATTTAATGTACCAGTACCAGAAATCATAACCAGATCTCAAACACACCTTCTCTGGTCAATACTTGCAGTTGCAAGAAAGGTTGTGACAAAAAAATTTGAAAACTAACTCTCCTATATCTTTCAGAAATGAATTTATTTATTTAGCCATGATTCTATGTGAAAAAGAAATATCTAGTTTAAAACTGAAAATAAAGAATTTAACACACAAATTAATTGCTTGGGAAAAGTTACAATCATTACTAAAAAAGTTTTAGATGATTTCCTGAGTGTATATAGAAGTACTTTCTTGTTATGGACTTTGTAAATAGTTTATTTCAGTTTTGATTGTAAATATGTTATTACTGTTATTATTCTTGTTATAAAAATAATTAAAAAACATTTAAAAAAAAAAGAAAGTTGCTAGAATAACATGGCTCCCATTAGCATGCATTTTCTGAAGCAGAGGTGTGTGTGTATGTGTGAGATAGTGAATGTGATGACTACTGGCAGCAGCAGCAGTAAAGAGTACTGACGAAATCTGTATAAAACCTAAAATAAAGGGGGGACAAAGGCTCTAAAATAGAAACAGATTTTAATTACTGCTCTTATAAAATTACAAAGTTGCTTAAGTAAAGGATTTATGTTAGCAATAATTTTCTGAAGGAACTAAAAGTCTGAAACTCAAATATATGTCATTATTTAGTAACTTCAATCTCCAATGACTGTAAATGAACTAAACAATTTAGGAGTAAGAGACCAAAAAATAAAGTAAATACCTGGTTATTTTTAAAGTGTTATATTTTAGATGTAAACTTCTTCATCCAACTCCATTAACATATACTACAGCAAGTTTGAAACATTAGGCAGAAGAACTGTTTTACATCAAAAATATATTAAAAAAAAATAATAAAAAAAGTAAGTAAAACACAACAATTTTACAGATAGTCCATTCACTAAGAGCAATAATGACCTCTATGGTGTGTGTTAACATGTAATTAACACCCTACCAGGGGTGTAGAGATCCTCCGCTTGTGACATTGGGCCTCATAACACAACTGGGCAGGCGTTAATTACACATTAACACACACCCTGTCGGGGATTATTGCTTACTTATTGAATGATCACTTGTGAAACATTTATATAAAAGTAATCAAACCATATTAGTACATTCATATTTGCAAATGTTATACATTACATATATTGTTATATGCCATATAATCAAACCGACATTACATAAACCGCTCCTCCTCCAAAACATATTTCTGCATTTATTGTTCCCATTATTTTCATTTCTCTATGTAATTTACTCCTACCCTTTTCTAAAGATCCCACTTCCTGTTCTTTTATCTCTATTATAATATTTACTATGTCAAGAATAGTTGGTTTAGATTTTAATTTCCATTTTCTACTAATTGCTCTTTTGACAGCCACCAGATAAACTTCTACATCTTTGATCAGGTATACATATCTATATTGCCTCCAACAGCCAAATTCAATGCTGACATCTGGATAGAGGCAGAACTAGCTGAGCTGTGCAGTATTTAGTTGTGTAATCTATTTTGTTCAAATAATGTCTTCTGTGGTTGTCCTGTGCAGTTTCAACAGTCCTTATATAGTCTTAGCATTCTAGGGTACAGAAAACATGACTGATGCTTGTAGTTCTAGGCATACAGTGTTGTGCAACAGAACTGCAAGCCATAATAATAATAATAATAATAATAATAATCATAATATTATGAAACCAAAGCAATGTTTAGCACTGTAGTCTGAATGGTAAGAGTAAAAACATGCAGTTGCTAAATGACCTGATAAAGTAATTCCTCTTCTCATGCAAGGTGTGTGTGTGGCAGGACAAACTGGTAGATGCATTGCTAAAATAAACTAGAGTTTTGCATCAACAGACCTTTTCTAAACAAAAAGAAGCATGAAACTCTCACATACTGCATTATTGAATAACCCTTACCCTCAGCGCTTTGTCACAAAATCAAACATTTTATAAGGAAAATGGCAAGATATCAGGGAAAGTCAGAGATGAGAGACATCTTGCAAAAACAGGGACACCTGAGATGTATATTGATATTTCTGCTGAAAAACACAGTAAAGCGATTTCTTTTTATTTGTTTTCCTCCCTGTTTGTTAGATCAAGCGGATTGATGAAAAAGTATCTGTGAAATAGCAGAGTCGTGCTACCACAATCACGATTGGCAACTGGGAACAACAATTTTACTTTAAATTTACCTTAAAAAATATTTAGATTACAAGACTCAGCACCCAATGCCAGACTTTCCTGTTTAGCTGAAAACTTATGGCCCTCCCATGGTTCTGTTATTTCATGGAGACATTGTCATTTGCCTGATTGTTCCTAAAAGAAAATTAGATTAACAAAGAAAAAAAAGATTATTAGATGCATGCAGCATCCACAAGTATGTAAAACCGAGCACACAAAAGCTCAGTCAGTTTATGCTTATACTACAGAATACTGCAGTTCACTCTTGTATATCAAAACAATAGTGCAGACACAGTGTAAAAGTATAGAAAAACAACTAGCAAAACACCAAACTGAACCACGAACTTCAGAAAAAACAACGAACCAGTGAAAATCACGCTTTATTTTCTCTAGCACCTCGGCTCACCAAAAAGCCTTCAAGGAGTAACAAATCACATATATCCAAGGTATATATAGCACTACCAAAGTTAATTATTCAATTAAACATTCACTTAAATATAAAACTAATTGTCTACTTAAAAAGACAGTGTATTAAAACAAACTTTTCCAACAACATTCAGTATTTAACCCTACAGGACTCAATGTATTATATTTTAAAATAAAAATAATTTCTTTCTTTAAAATAATATTTTTTATTCTACTCTCATTGGCTTCATTTATACTAATCTGCTCTAAAATAGTAACCTTCAAACTATCACATTCTCCGTTATGAAACTCAACAAAATGTCGAGCTAAAGGGCTTTCTATTTTATTTGCTCTTACATCCCTTAAATGCTCCAAAATTCTAACTTTAAACATTCTTTTAGTTTGGCCTACATAAATTTTTTTACAATTACATTGAATAGCATATATCACACACTCCGTTATACAATTAAAATCATCATTAGGTTTGTAACTATTTCCATTAATATAAGGAAAAAAAATTTTTACAAAGGGACAAACTTTACATTTTCCACATGGTACTGTTCCCTTAACACCAATTTGTTTATATATTTTCTCCCCTGGTCTAATAAATTTCGTGTGCACTATCATGTCTCTTATATTTCTGCCTCTTTTATAAGCAAAATTCAATTTATTTTCTGTTAAGTCATTAAGTTCTCTATAATTATGCAAAAATGTCCAAAAATGTAGGATACATTTCTTAATGTTCTCACTATATATGTTAAATGTAGAGACCATAAAAATCTCTTCCAATTCTTTTTTGTTACTCATATTAATTCTATTATTTTGTTTTTTTCCAACATTTTAATTCCCTCTTGTATCTTTTATCAAATACTTTATTTATACTCAAATTGACTAATTGTCTATCATATTGCCTTCTTATAAACATATCTGTAGTATTCTTCACCTCATTTAAAAAATCTTTTTCATCATTACAGATACGACATAACCTTAAGAATTCACTATAAGGTAATGCCTAGGATGACAACTTGTACCCATTAAGAATTCATTCAGGCAATCAAATTTCCTATGTATGCCTGTAACTATAGGTCTACCTATAATACCCTTTAAATTAATATCCAAAAAGGAAACATTGTATACCATCAAACATTATATCAGACCTGTTCATTTGTATGTCTTGTACAAATTTCTCAACTTCAAATTTACCTCCCTCACACAAAAAAATTAAGTCATCAATAAATCTAAAATAATATATAACATAATTTTTAACAAATAAGTGTGTGTAAATATATTCAATTTCCACCAATCCCATAAAAATATTAGCATACATGGGTGCAAATGCAGCACCCATGGCTGTGCCTTGGATTTGGTGGAAAATTTTGTTGTCAAAATAAAAATAGTTATTCTCCAAACAAAATTTCACTAAATCTAAAATATAATGTGTCAATGGTGAATCACCCATCTGTTTATATAAAGCTTCTATTCCAAAAGAGTTTTTAATATTGGTGCATAGGCTTTTAACATCTAATGTCAGCCAGTACATATTTTCACTCCAAATCACATTTTTGATTCTATTCAAAAAATCAAAGGAATCTTGTATATAAGATGGAAGTTTCTGTGCCTTCTTTATAAGTACTTGATGTAAAACCACCCCTAGATTATGTAAAAAATAGTTACTTGCCGAAACAATTGGTCTACCCGGGGGATTAATCATGTCTTTATGGATTTTAGGTAGACAGTAAAAATAGGCTGGGCTACAATCTTGAATATTCAACTTATTTTCAACATCAACATCTAACCAATAACCTAGTCTCAAGCCTCTTTGTATTAACAGTGTAAAAGTATATTTGCAGGTAGGAAAATTGCTCCTGTGATGATCATGTTTATTTGACGCAATATGCCAAAAATGCCTCCACTCAATGTGAATGCAGAATACTACCATTAGGTTTTGTTCACCTCGGGAAGAAAAACAATACCAGGAATGTCAGTAATGGTGTACTTACAGTAGTGAAGGTGGAGGGTGGGACTAAAACATACGATGCATGCGTGATGGGAGGTTCTTCCTGAGTAAAGTTCAAAGTCTAATGCCGTTTATAGAAACTTGAAAAAATGCAAAGAAAACCAAATAAAAAAGCAGAAAGAAAGACAGTTTTCTTATTTTTAAAGAAAAGTTTTGCAGTGATGCAATAAAACATGTTGCCAAAACATGGGAACCTTAACCTGTTCCCTTTTAACTATTTCAGAAGGTATTTTTTGTTGTTTTTGTTATTTTAATTAGCAGGTAGTTTTCTCGGATGTAGCAGCAAAAAAGGGGGTGGGGCACGCCCCTGCGCCAAAGCCTAAATCTGCCATTGCCTAATGAGAAAAGCTGAAAGAAGAAGAAGAAGATGGCTGCAAGATCAAAAACAGGGCTATATTGACTAAAAGTGCAGACAGGGGCTTGTGACTATTTTGCTAACTCAAATAACACATTTGCAATACCTGCTGTTGGCTAATGAAGGTTTAAAATTTTATTTGAAGACTAATATTCTTATGATATGAAGAAGTTTATTCTGTTGTTCTGTTTTGTAAATGCCATACATTAAGTCTCCTTATTGATTAATAAATGATTTGATTTCTATACCTCTCAATTATCCATATTTTTGCAGTATGATCGGATTTTTGCCTCATATGTTTAGTCTGTTCCTCATAAAATTTGTGGTTTCCTGCAAATCAGTGAGGATTAAGGTCACTAAATAATGACATACATTTGAGTTTCAGACTAGGTTTATAAGAGAAATATTTAAAATTTGTCCCTATTTTTGGGCTTCTGTCCCTCCATTATTTTAGTCTTTGTCTAGATTTATTGCACTAAGAGGTTGAGAGGTATGTGGAATGAATAGTCTTCGATGGTATACCAGTATCTTTCATAATCCTCTGCATTTACTGGAGTTTAATGTCCTGTGAACTACTGACACCATCTCATGGAAGATGTTCAGTCTTGCTCACCTGCACTACTTTAACTCATTGGGTATACAACTTGCATCTTAAAGGGACAGTCCCAGAGATTTTTTTGTTTTGATTTTGGTCTTTGTTTACATTTTCAGTCTGACTTTCTGAGCCTGTCGCAGCTTTGGCAGCAGAGGTTGGGGGAGGGTTGGTTACAGGAAGGTTCAATGGTCTTGCCCAAATTCCATCACACATTGCAGTTGTGCTCACAACACCTCTCACTGTGTCATTCATTAGTTTCACATGTGCTTTTTATCCTCCGAGAAAATTAGTTTTAGAGGAATGTTGTTACCAGACTTGCTATTACTTTGCAGGAAAGCAAATCAGCAATGCAAAGCTAAATCTTTAGTAAGCAAAGTTTTCTGGTCATTTCATTTCATATTTTATTTTGTGCGGATTTCTGAATGCTAGAGTGCTATGATGTCACGTATGACTACCACTTGCTCTGTAGAAAGCCTCAGAATGATGCAAGTTTCAAACAGTAGTAAAAGCAGTCTTCTTTTTTTTCATGTTTCGCTTTTTATCTTTGAATACTAGTCAAGTGTAATGGTTTTCTCACTTGCTGTAAAAAACGTTTGATGCAGGCAACAGATTCATTTTTAACTATGAAGTCCAAAACTTACTGTCACAATGGGGGCTGTACAGTATGTCAACATGTGATAGTTATGCATACTAATTCTGAAAGTGCTTTACAATGGAGTAAGGGGAATATGTCAAGAAACTGCTGAGATTTAGTATGAATTCACTAAACTGAACTCTTTTGACTATACTGCTTGCAGTTACGTAATACAGAATAAATAAGGAAATAAAGAGCTGCACAATTAAGATAAGCTTTTTGACGAGTTCATAAAAAGTAAACACCAAGAGTCTTGCCTAACCACCCCCACCACAAACACACACCAAAAATGTAATAACCTTATTGTTTCCCAGTGAACAGGGACTGAAAGCTTTGACAGGGACTGAATATTGTTAATTGTGTTCCCCAGAGGGAATGAAAACAGGGCTGCATAAAGTAAATTGAAACCAGGAGTAGTGTTAATGATGATGTGGTAAGTGGGTGGTGACAACTGGGCGGTATCAGGACAAGTTTCTTTTGGTCAGAATTTTAAACTCTGGGATTGCCCCTTTAAAGTACATCTGAACTATGACCATTAATCAAAGTTCCTTCAGTGCTTTTAGCATCAGCTACTGCACACCTAGTTAAAATACTGATCAAACATTCTATTAAGATATGTCTTGCTTCCTCTCGCTAGAAAAGAAAACTTACTGTGCCTTTGCATAAACATGGTATATCACCGGCCTAAAAAGCTATAAACCTGTTGCATATTGTCCCCTTTCTTAAATATAATGAAAAATATAGTAAAACAAATAGCAGAAAGTATAGGAGCAAACCAAGGCTGAACCAGTCCATCCACATATATGGTATAGTAGTTTAAGCACCAAGGATGAACACAAATGTTCCATAAAATTATAAGTCCACGCAGTAAAGTTCGATAAAATCACAGGATTTATTTAAAACAAACAAGTAAGTGCTTTCACCCTTCTGGGCTTCCTCAGACCAGGTCTGTGGATGGACTGGTTCAGCCTTGGTTTGCTCCTATACTTTCTGCTATTTGTTTTACTAAGTATTTCAAGTTATAGGAGCATTTATTCCGTGGTCGCTATTGTTTTGCTGTTGTATAATGAAAAATATGTGCACTCACAACTGAACAATTATAAACTCAGACATAACACTGTTTCAGAACCTCCCCAGAACATGAGCAATCTTGATGGATACTGTCGATTTCAAACATGTCTTTCTTAACAGAGATGAAGTTATTAGACATTCTTTTCATAACCTTCAAAGGTTCATGATCAGGTGTAAATTGCAGTCAAGAATGCAGATATCATTATAGCTTACAGCTTATGGCCAAAATAATATTGCATTACACACTCATGAAGTTTCCTCCCTCCACACTCTTAAAAAGTTAATAGAAGAGCAGGTTTTGCTTCATCCATTTTCTGAAGAATAAAAAGATTGAAACTCTAATGTCTGTCATAACTGACTGACTGTTATCCTCAGTGATTTATATTTTGCAAGGGACAAGGCAAGATTATGAGGCAAAATCAGGGAGCTTAAAAAGTAAAGCAGCAATAAGCTTTGCATCAATGTGTATTTTCTTAATGATAATTATGAAACTCGAAAATTTGGCACTATTGACAGACTGTAATCCTCAGTGAATTAGCCCCCCCCCGCGGAAAAAAAAAAATACGAGGAACAAAGCAAAAAATATCTTGCAAAATCAGGGATCTTCTGCAGAATCAGACAGTTGTAAAAAGGTTTTATGTTCGGCTTGGAAGTATTAATTGCTTTATAAGGGTTGCAACAACTTTTAAGCTTGGTCTCTATGACTGCTTGCCTAGTGTCTTCTTTTTTTAACTTTTGTTTTGGGTTTTATCAGAAGAAAGCTTTCATAAAATACTGCTGTTCTTAAAAGTTTAGACTGCTATGGAAGCAGTGTGCAAACACCAAATTACATTAATGATGTAACATTCTAAGCAGTACACATACTACTGCAGTCCAGTCTTTCCAGTATTGCTGACTTTTTTTTTCATTCTGTACTTCAGAACCTTTAGTTATGTCAGGAATTTTAAAGGCAATCCTCAACAGTGTGCAGAACAGGTGGTAAATGGTGCAACCTTCACTGACTAGCACAGTACTGGCGAACCTATGACACGTGTGTCAAAGGTGGCACATGCCACAACTTTTTGGGTGACATGCCAGCGATCACCAATACCTGAGTTACTAAAGACACTGCTTCTGCATTCTTTGCTCATGTGAAGTGCACTGAATTATTTTGTTCCAGGAGCTTTTGACATGCCAAACCCAAAAGGTTCACCATCACTGAGCTAGCAAATCTACTGGATGATAAATTTAGCTCTAACTTCACCCCCCACTACCCCCTCTGAAACCCCTTCTAGCATATTCCCCTCAATTATCAACAGGGAGAAGGTCCTGGAGGTGCTCACTAAGGCCAAAACACTGATTCAGTGGGTCCTGACAATATTCCTGATTGCCTCCTAAATAGCCTAAAACATGACCTAGTAGGGCCACTTGAGGCACTTCTCAACTACAGCCTCAAAACAGACTATGTGCCAAGTGAATGGACTGCTGCAGTGGTTATCCCTCTTCAAAAGGGTGGACCATTCACTGATCCTGGAAACTACAGTCCCATCCGTTTGACAAATCTAAGATGCAGAACCCTGGAATGAGTTATCATGGCAATGATCAACAAGGACATTGGCAACCTGCAGACACTGGACCCATCCCAGTTTGGCTTTGTTAAGGGCAGATCTGATTACTGTAAATTGGGGGATATCATAGATTCCACCCCTGATGCCAACATTCTACAAGAGGGTTTAACAAAAACAAATGACTGGTGCAAAAACGATGGATTAAAACTCAGTACTAAGAAATGCATTATAGTGCCCTTTGGGAAAGCATCCACCCAAGCTAATTACTTCATTGATAAAATACTGCTTATAGTTGACCTGATAGTTAGGGTTCTAGAAACATATGTAAAGAGTAATCTGGTATTTCACCAACATGTAGCCAGGATAGTAAGAATATCATTCTATGTCACCCAACTCATAAGCAAGGGTATGGCATCCAGGTCCGAGGAAGTAGTAATACCACTCTTCTCAGCCCTAGCAGACCCATCATTGAGTACAATGCCCCCATTGGCAAGCACCTAGCTAGGCACTTGCAACAGTAGGAATGCCCCCAAAGGTTCCTCACCAGGAGAATCCAGGGTATGAAAACCCTTTCCTACCCTAATTACCTTAAGGTTCTATCTCTGTACTCACTTTCCTGCATATTACTGAGAGGTGATCTATGCCTAACATATAAGGTGTTTTTGGATCCTACTCTGATGGATCTCTTACACATCTGCAAGACAAACAACACCAGAAACACTAGATCCAAGGACCTGAACTTAGACTTCAACATAAATAGAACCTTCTAGAGGGACCAATATGTATCTCAAAGGATCCCTGCACTATGGAATAAACTCCCCACAGTTTATTACTGACCCTGTTCAAAAGAAACCTTGATCACTGGATGGGAAATCACAAATTCAACACTGGCATGCCCCCCATGACTCTAATGGACAGAAATCTACAGTAAGCAAATTAATCCCCAAATAACATTCCCCACCACACATAAAACCCTTCGCTAACCCCTTACTAACATACCCCGCCATATAGGTGTCTAAGAAACTCTGGGACAAAACTGGGTTGGGTTGAAAGGCTAGGCTTGTGAAGACCTTGGTGGTTGTTAACCTAGTATGGAACATTTAACCTATGAAATACATTTAGGAACAGAAGTGTCTATTGCCTGTAAATATCACTTAACCCCTACTGAACAAGATAATGCCACTGACAAATTTGAGGATTCAAAGCATATAGAAAGAAAGGAAGAAGTTCACAACAAATAACAAAGAAGAAGAAGAAACTGATAAATGCCTTTAAAACAAAGAAAATACATATTAAAATAGATGCTGCTTTGTTATGTAACACAGATTGCAGGGCAAGACAACATTTTTCTATTAGAAAACCTTCAGTCTACAGAAAAAGGCATTTTTCCAAAAGACAAGGTAGAAAAAAGAGGACAGGAGCAGGTGAAAGAAGAAATCAAAACTGAATGCATAAGGATTAAAGAACATTACTGCAAGAAGAAAGAGGAAAAAGACAGACATTGACAGCATGGCTCAAGCTATGGATATACAAAGCCAGCTGGATAAGAATTGCATGCTTGCAAATTTAATAAGCAATAAAAACAGTGGGATCAATAAGATTAATGGTGATGAAGATCATTCCTTTGCAACAACCGATAGAGCAGATATTGCTGAATTAGAAGATGAGTATTCTACAGATCTGGTCAGAAAAGATATTCTTGTAATTGGAGATTCAATTATTAGAGGAACTGATACTTACATTTGCAGAGAAGATAATGAACATCAAATAGTGATATGCTTGTCAGGAGCAAAAATAGAAGACTTGAGATAGGCCTTAGAATGTCTTAATGTAAGAAAGTATAGATCTGTTTTTATTCATGTCAGTACAAATGTATTTATTTATTTATTTTACAGTTTGTTTACCGGGATAGTCCATTGGGCCAAAAATAAGCCCGTTTTCAATGGAGGCCCAGGGAGAAAAGCTCCTTGTACAAATTTACAATAGAAAATCAACAGTTTGTAATTTATACATAACTTAAAAATAAAAACAACAAGGAAAAAACAAATAGCAAACAAAACATTTGTGGGATGTGCCCTGACAGAGTATTTTAAGGATGTAAAATAAGCAAGAATACACGAGATGTAACAGAGAAGTGTAAGGAATGTGTTTTTAACAGAGCAGTTAAGGAATGTGTTTTAACAGAGCATTTTTAAGAAATATCAAAAAGCAAAAAGCAAGATTTGCAGGTTCCAAGTAAGTGAGATGAAAAGGGAGAGAAGTAAAGTAGCAACAAGTAAGGTGGATAAGAAATGATGGAGATGAGTGTTAGGTTGAGAAAAAGGATGAAGAAAAGTAGGGGTGCAGTAGAGGGAGTCAGGTGGGGTGAGAACAGGAGCATTCCCAGTGAGAAGAGAGATGGTTGTTGGTAGTTTGAATGAGAGGAGGAAAGGAATTCCATAGTCGTGCTAGGGAAAAAGATAGTAGAAGTGTCCCTGGAGTATGTATGGGTTTATACACTTCCAGGAGGTTCTGTTTGTTGGATGTGAGTAGTCTATCGGGGTGATACATTTTGAGGGTGGAGGAGAGAGTGGGACAATTTGATGGTTTAAAGATAAGTTTATGGGCAACAGAGAGTTGAATATAGGATAAGTAGTTTGGCAGTTCCAAACAATGACCAAATGACCTTATCCACAAAGTTCTCTGACTGTTAGTAGGGAACTTACAGCCTTCTTAAGATAGCATAGCTTATACAAGTATTAGGATGCATTTTTCACAAATCGCATATAGAATGGAGAGTCAGGTCACTATGAATGAAAAGATTTTTTGGTAAATTCCTACATGAAAAAATGCCGTGGTAAAAAAATGGAAATGTATAGAGCACCTGAACCTAATTTTGGGCACACGTGCTCAGATAGGATGCTGTGCACTTGACAAGATCAATGAAGATAATTTTTGCAGAAGATATTTTACAATATTTGACAAACACAAGGCAGGATTTTTGGCAGGTTGAAAAATTAACAGTTCAGAGATAGCAACATGTGATGTATTGTTAATGCTGGGAGCATTAATAATAAAAGTTTTTTTTTATCGGAAAATTTGCTATATTCCCACAAGAATGATGATGCTATTGTTTGTGAAACATGGCTAAAGAACAATGACTGGAAACCAGATCTGTCAGGGTATAAATGTTTTTATTGCAACAGATGTTCTAACAAAAAATCTGGTGGAGGTATTATGATAGAGATTAAAGATAGTTATGAGACCTGTGATTATTTCATGTTTAATGATAACACCAATACTATAGAATGTATATCTATGACAATAAAGACAACCCTGGAACATACAACAAATGTCATACAGTTCCTTAAGTTTACTTTCATGTTTTACTTTCATGTTTCATGTTTTACTATCATGTTGTGGAAAAATAATGGAGACAGTAAAATTGGTTAAGTTATTGTCAGAACTGGAAAGGTTTGGTCTTGAAACCATATATCAGCATGCATATGTTGAAAACAGATCTATTACCACCTGTAACAATGTTCTATAACAATATAATAGCAGCTATGAATGAAAAATTGTGCTGTGATGTAAACCAAGAATTCCGTGAAAACTCTGAAACTGGTACATAAAAGCAGCCAAGTAAAGAACAAGTGACCAGAAAGCCACAATTCAACTATAGGAGTATTTAATAGGTTAAAACAACACAGTTAAATGCTTTTGTTTTTATGACTTCTTCAGAACTAAGTTGCTAAACTGTGTTGTTTAACCTATTAAATACTCCTGTAGTTGAATTGTGGCTTTCTGGTCATTTGTTCTTTAGAGTGCTGTGGTGTAATTTATATAGATTTATCTTCAACATTTGACAGGGTCATGCATAAAACACTGATCAATAAATTACAACAACTAGGTATTAATGCACTCTTGATATGATGGATAGCTGCATGGTTTACAAATATGACATGCCAAGTACTGTACAGCAACTAGACATGCAACATTCTTGGTTACAGTCAGGGTGTCCCACAGGGTTTTGTCCTAGGCCCATACTTCTTTACTTTGTATCCTTCAGATCTATCTTTTTCATCTGAGGTGTTCTACAGTCTGCATACAGATGACTTGAAATTGGGTAAACTGATACCATGTGCTCCAGATAGGGCATATCTGTAAAAGAACTTGACTACATTGACCATTGGGCACAGAATATGCTCATAAATGCATCAAAAACTAAGCATATGAAATTTGGGAGACAAATTGAAAGGTGAATATTTAATACAGCACACAGTGATTGAAACTAGATTCTTTTAAGGACCTGGGTATTTGGGTAGATCCAGCTTCGAGTTTTTGTAATCACATTAACCAATTGGTTAATAATTGTTATAGAACTATAGGTTGTATATAAAGTCTAGAAAATCAGAAATGATGAAGTCATTGTTTATTAGTTACATTCGAATCAAATCTGAGTATGGAATAACAATATGGAAACTTTATAAGAAAACAGTTATGAGTAAACTGGAAAGAGACCAGTCATCATAATGGTTAAGGTCTTCACCTTCCATGCACAAGGTACAAGATTCGATCCTGACCTCCGGCTAATGCTGTTTGGAATTTGCATGTTTTCCCTGTGTCACTGTGGGGTTCCTCCACCTCCAAAAATGTCCTGAGTGTTTCCATCTCAAACTCACAAATGAATCAAACTATGGGCAGCAGCACAGACTCTACATGGTGCTGTATAGGGGGAAGAGTTATACAGACCAACTGCCTTGGCCATCTGCTGTGGTGTGCAGTATCTTCAAGATAGGAGAACATGGATCACAGACTGCACTCTAGGAGATTCTGTCATGTTGACTAATGTCGCCAAATCGGTATGGGTGTTTGCCACTGATAAGTGGGTTGAGGACCAGCCTACTCTGAGCTATCCCAAGGACCCATGCTAATGGTGGGGTGGGAGGGGTGTATGTGTCCCTATTAGCCAGTGTGTGCTTGCCATAAAGCCCAGCAGCCCTGGATCAGTATGCTGTGGGCTGGTGTCTAGTTCCCCTCTGTTGAGCAAAAGCTGGAGGGTGGAAGGTTGGCATAATGGTTAAAATGGTAGAAAAATCAAACCAGGACAGCACCAGCGGTACAAGAGCTTCACCCAGTAACGTCACCAAAATGATGAGTAACACAATCAGAGAAAAGCAATGCAAAGCAAAGGTAAAGCAACGCACAGCTGTGGGCTGCTTCACCTTTGCTTTTCTTTGATAATGGTTAAAATGTTTACCTTACAGACACAAGGTGCATGGTTTGATGATCACAAGGAGTTATTAGCAAGGCTTAAAATGATCCACAATGGCAGTTAGCCTAGTACTAATCTATGAACCTATGAGTGTAGTGGAAATATAACAATGGGCATCCATGGATATGAACATTTAGGTTATTATGAAAGGCTAAAATATCTGGTATAAATATTTAAGAGGAGACCTTATTCAGGTAGGTATTTAGAGACAACTACTTCTGGGAATGTTTGCAGTTATCAAAAAATAGTAGAAAAACATGGGACAACCTATGTAGAAGATTCTGTAGGAATAAAAAGTGGATTATTGGTTTTCTGAGAAAGCAGCTGTTGCATGGCATAGAGTATCAAATTACATTAAAGCATGTTTTTCTTTAGCTTTTTTTAAGAACAGCCTGGACACTTATTAGGGGGAACGTCTGTTTTGGTGTAATGGTAGGCTAAAATGGCATTAATACCTTTGATTGAATCATTTGTATGTATGTATGTAAATTCAGTTAATGCGGCCACTAGTCAGGTTATAAAAAGTATATTTCAACATTATAAAATAAAAAAAAAATGTTAAAGGATTGGGTCTATATTAGAACACTGAATGTTCAAAATTTCGAGTGTTCTAATATCGACCCGTTTTCAGTGAGAAACAGAAAACCGAATTTCTTTCCTAGGGAAAGAATTCGGTTGTCCATTTTTGTTACTTCTGTATTTTCAGCACTGTGGTGGAAAGTTACGGGTCGGGTTCAGGTAAGTGTGCGATTGTGTGGATGTGAGTGTTAGGGCGTGTTAGGTGAGTTAGGGTTAGGGCGCGGGTCAGGTAAGTGTGCGATTGTGTGGACGTGAGGGTTAGGGTGGGCTAGGTGAGTTAGGGTTAGGGCGCGGGTGAGGTGACTGTTTGATAGTGATGGACCTTAGGGTTAGGGTTTGGGTTAAGGTAAGTGGATAGTTAGTGGTGTATGTTTAGTTTAGTGTAGGGTTAGGTGTAAGAGTTTAGGTGTATGTGTGTGGATTGCTGTTTGTTTGGTGTGCTTGTGTTGTGTGTATGTGTTTTGGAACAGCGGATTTTTTCCCTAGGAAAAAATTGCTGTTCTGTATGTTCAATGTTTTAAATTTTCGATTAATAGGGTTTGATATTAGAACACTCGAAATTTTGAAAGTTCGGTGTTCTAATATAGACCCAAAGGATTTACAGTGCCAGTCATATATGTCACACCAAACTCCATGCAATGAATCTCTGTTGTGCTTTGTCTGGCATTGTTGGCAAACAGAGCTAGAGCACATGCACTAAAAGGAGACATATATTTAATGGGATATAAAACTTGTTCATACCACCATCCAGGGCAAAATCTATCAAACTGTAGAACACCAGCCAAATCTCTCACTACTTTAAAAAATAAAAACAGGTAGCATGGCTCTGTGACACAGACGGATGGAGGCCTGACTGCAGCCCACAAGACTGGAGTACAATTACAGCCCTAGCATTACAGGAGCCCAGCAGAGACCAGAAGAAGTAAAGCAATACAGCCACTTCCCTCTAATAGGTGGGTGGGAGGGCTTTGCTTGCACTCAAGAGCACACAGGGTGGTACAAATTTCCTGAAGGAGACTTGAGAAACTAGCACAGATGCTATGCAGGGCTGGCAGGGCTGCTTGGAGGGATTGCCCCTTCTGAAAGTGAAGGAATAGTCTCTGCATGCATCACATTGCACATCCATCACCCACTCCTCACTGACATGCCTCTCAACCTGCTGACATTGAAAATAGAAACAAAGACCCTTGAAAAGTAGGGACATCCAGCTAAAAATCTAGGCATCTGTTCAGCATAGAACTGAATAACAAATAACACATAACTCTCACGCTTCCAGTAGGAATATGGGATATTAACCAAAAACACAAGACAGCGTAAACTATGCAGACATTAATGACCTGTATTGCAAAAATGTACAACACAAGGCCATTTATTTTTGTGTCAGAAAGGGGAGATGTAAGATGCGTGTGTCCTCTTTCATTATATTATTAGTATGTTGGTCATGTAGAGTAGTTTTCTTTGTACTTGCCATATTCAAATATCACATGAGGGGGACTCAGAACATTGTAAGAAGGGGTAAATCAAGGAAAATAGGGACATACTTCCAAAAACAAGGGTATCTGGTACAAGGGTAAATCAGGCCTGAAAATAGGAACATTCCACCAAAACAGGGACAGGTAACAGGTCTGCTCATTCGGTCTGTGCAGGCTAAGGCTAGTAGAAAAGCAAAAAAAAAAAAAAAAAAAAAAAATGTGCTTGAATTACTCCCAGTGGCAGTCTGACTGATGGATCTGTCTGGTCAAAACTCATTCTCGTGTGGTGGAATGAACAGGCTAATGATCGACAAGAGGCAGAGAAAGGAGTGGAAAAAAAATCAAATGATAATAATATTAAAACTGGCAAATATGTTTATATGATGTGTCTGGTACAAAAACCTATCAGAAATTCTCAGCATATTTTAAATTGTATGAGCATGTTTAAGAAATATTGGCAATTAATAGTCCTTAACCTGCTTGTACAGTATATTTTGCAACTTAGTGTATTTATGTTTCTCCAGTTGGTGTAATGGGCTCTTACAGGCACATACTATCTTGTGGTCTTGTAGTCTTTTTCCTCATATCTTCCAAAATGCAATGTTCCACACTATGACCACTGCCATGTCTATCATGGAGTGACAATCAGTCAATAAATAAAAACTACCTTCTTTGCACTTGTACCAGAATCTGCCAACTGACTTATTTTCTCCAACAAGTTTTAAGCTCATGTACGCCTGCCAAAACTCTATATATATTCTTGCTGCTCCATTACTACCCAATGGCAAGACTCCCACCCACATTTGCTCCTCCCCACCAATTTCTTCCCTTTCTATCCTACTTTCAGTGACTTCCTTCTTAGCCTTCTCAGGCCTGTACAGGTCTTGTTACTTTATGTGGCTCTCTCTCAAGTAAACCTCTGTGTCTGAAAGCAGGCAGAGAAATTAACTTATACCTGTAAGGTTGTTACATGCTTATCTACAAAACAAATTAGCCAGCCTCCCTGAGGTCCTTTTACACCACCAGTCCACCACCATTTTTTCTCAACTGTAGTTAATATTAACAGCATCCCAACATCCATATGATCAATCCCATACTCTTCCCATTCAACTCACCAGTGTACCAGTTGCACACTTCACCCTCTATCCCAGTTAAGCGCATCTTATCCCAGTCAGTAATCATTCAGTTAGTATTACATACATAAGGAATGCAGACCTCTAATCTGTACCTGTTTTGCTGGTATTTACTTGTTTTCAGACTTGATTTACCCATTTACATAATATAGCTAATTCTGGAGCTACTTTCTTATTTTCATGACTTACCCATTTACATATTCTTCTTCTTCTTTCGGCTGTTCCCATTAGGGGTCGCCACAGTGGATCATCTGTTTCCATTTCTTCCTGTCCTCTGCATCTTGCTCTGTCACACCAATCACCTGCATGTCCTCTCTCACCACATCCATAAACCTTATCTTAGGCCTTCTTCTTTTCATTTTAACTGGTAGCTCCATCCTTAGCATCCTTTCCCCAATATACCTAGCATCCCTCCTTAGCACATGTCCAGACCAATGCAATCTTACTATCATGACTTACCCATTTACACAATGTACCTAATTCTGGAGGTAAATTGTTATTTTCAGGCCTGACTTACCCATTTACATTGTGTACCTAATTCTGGAGATACATTGTTTGATAACATGCTTATATTTTTACATCATTTTTGTCACTCTCAATTTTTTAAACTTGTGTTTCTAAATAGTACCCTATCATCCCACTAGAAATGGGAAGATTTATAGGCTATTCCATATTCATATTTATTTTTAACACCTTTAGTGAATTATCACTTAAGACAGAAGCAAACATAGATTTATGTAAAACAAACAATATTAACATGTTCGCAGTTCACACCTCTCAACATCTTAGAGTAAGAAATCTTTTCAAGGCCATAAATATCGAGGGGGATGAAGGCCCAAAAATAGGAACAGTTTTTAAATATTGCTCTTACAAACTTAGAAATTTGGTAGAATAACAGGTCTTGCATTAACGTGAATTTTGTTAAAGATATGAAGTCTGAAAATCAAATGTCTTATCATTATTTTCTGACTTCAATGTTCAATGATTTGACAGGGAACCTCAGTAAAAAAACAGACCAAAAATATGAGGTAAAAATCTGGACAGTATGCGAAAATCTGTACAGTTGAGAGGTATATCCCAGTTACAAACATTATACATCATATATATTATTTTGTATAACTATCATCAATCCATTACATAACTAATTCCTGCCTTCCCTTAAACCTTGCTCCTCCTCCAAAACATTGATCTGCATGTATTGTTCCCATGATTTCCTTTCTATGTAATTTGCTTCTATTCTTTTCTAAAGATCCTACTTCCAGTTCTTTTATTTTTGTTACAATATTCAGTACTTCAAATACAGTTGGTTTATGCAGTGATTTCCTTTTTCTAGTAACTGCTTTTTTGCAGCCACCAGAATTCAACTTAACAAAACCTTACTATGTCTAGACAATTCAGATTCTGTATCTCAGCTCAAAAAAGGGGTGGCGTAGTGGTGCAGCAGTTAGCATTGTCACCTCACAGCAAGATGTTCTCCATTTTGATTCTCAGCTGTGGTACCTTCTGTGTGGAGTCTGCATGTCCTCCCTGTTTTTGTGTGGGTTTCCTCTGGGCACTCCCCAGACACATGTTCACAATGAATGCTCAGTCAGCTTGTGAGAATGTCTAGGCTTGCTGGGTTTTAAAGTCAAGTAGCTTTGATTTCATTTATTTTACATTTCTGTGGAAGAGGGCAGGTTTTTGAGCTGCATTGTTTGTTTTATTATCCTTCTTATAACTCTGTTATGCAAATAGTATTGGTTTGAGCTATTATTAATGGCTTTTTAGTATTCCCACATACATCTCATGCAGGAGCACAAATAACAGTGGTTTCATCTGACTCTTGCTGAGAACAGTTCAGTAGTGACCTTGCTGACTGTTAAAGTCACATTTCCTGACTACTTTTATTTCTACTAATTAACTTGGATTAAACATAGAAATACTTACCTTTTGAATATTAATTTGTGTATTTATATCCAGATTGGATAATCTTCTATTTCTCTACCCCTCCATTTTACTTTTTTTAATGCAAGTATAAATAACTGCATTTTATAGTGACAATTACATTTTTTACTTTGTAGTGGATCTCCCTAACTTATGGGTATATTGCTAGCTCCAAACAAGTGACTTGCTCTTTTATTTACTTTAGGAATGGTGAAGAATTTATATTTTAAATCAGAATTTTTTCAGTTATTAAAATGAATTTTTTTAAAGATCTTAGGAAATTGATTTATTGACAAGTGTGTACTCAGGCCTTGGCACAATAAGAAGTGATCAGTCAGGGCATTACTCGTGTCTTTACACATATATGTTCCGGTTTCAAGCTTTCTTTTTACTTGTATTAGTTACACAAATATTAATTAGTAGCATTTAGGATAAAGGAATAATATATAAATAATAGCAAAAAGACCTTAGTTGAATACAGACACTTTGGTTTTGAAGAGATAGGATTTCTCTATTGATGCCAGCTGCTGTGTTGTCACTTACAGATAGCATGGAGATTTGATAGTACTGACATTATGCATGTTCTCTGATGGTGACTAGTCTTAGTAGTAGATCATTTTCTTTATTCATTGTTATTCTCTTTCTTCTGAATGGTTCTATGATGCTTCTTGCAAATTCTAATTATTGTAACTGTCCCATTTTGTAATGCTATCCATGTCCATTTTGTATGCTACCATTATATTTTATTTTCTCAATGTTCTCCAGAGGTATGCATAAGTTAATTAAAAGAAGGAAAGTTCAGTTTAAACCTACTCTTTGTGTTTGTGTCTTTCGGCTTTTCCCGGTTAGAGGTCGCCACAGCAGAACTCCGGTCCGCTAATGATTGGTAGTGAATTTTTACGTACCGGGTTACCAGCCCTGATGCACAGCCTTCAATGAAGGCACGCCCCATTCATGTATGCCTCCACACAGAAGACGCTCTAGCTGAGAATCGAATGGGACAATGTCTTCCTATGAGGCGACAATGCTACCGCAGCACCACCACCGCAGTACTACTCTAATAAAGGAAATAAGAACGCTTAAAAACAATACAATTTGAACTGAAATAGAAGAAATACTAGAGGAATTCAGAGAATAGTAAAAAATACTAAATCATGAGACAAACAATATTAGATATTAATATATCATATAATATATGTGTTTATAAATATATTATTGGTTATAATAATTATCAATCATAATAATTATTAATTTTAATAATTAACATTTCAATTATAATGTGTTTATTATTTATATTAATATAATATTAATATAATATAATATATATTAATATTAGATAGACACAGTGGCGGCTTGTGATATCAGACTGCAGCCCCCCCAGCTGTGAACCACAATGGTACATTCCTTGAGTCTTACAAATCCTTGGCTCCATACAAAGTGAATCCGGACTGCTGACTTACCAGTCCAGATTCAGGAAGCAGACTGCTGATTAGACTGGAAGGGGATCAGACTGCAGACTCAGCAGTCTTGGAACATTTGAAAGAGCCGAGAAACCTACTGAACGGGTTGCAAGCTATATGGATTACTCAGGTATGAGAATGGGTTGCAGGAGAAAGCCATGTGGAGGATTAACTCAAGGTGTGTGTCTGGAGGATTAACTCAAGGTGTGTGTGTGTAGGATTAACTCAAGGTGTGTGTGTGTGTATGTGTGTGTGTGTGTGTGTGTGTGTGTGTGTGTGTGTGTGTGTGTGTGTGTGTGTATAAAATGCCCCAGTTGCTTTATACTGGTGGCTAGAGAGAACTGGTGGGCTTGAACCCTATACCTTGGGTGCAGGTAACAAGAGCCTAAATTCCCTACCCACCACCATTTTTGAAATGTTTGCAGATTTGTGCCTCATATTTTGTTCTGTTCCTCATAAAATCTGTGGTTTCTGAGTTTTTAATTCTTTAAATAGTTGATGGTGCAGTAGTAGCATTGTTGCCTCACAGCTAGAGGTTCTCTGGTTTGATTCTTGGCTGGGGTGCCTTTTGTGTAGAGTCTGCATGTCCTCCCTGTGTTTCTGTGGGTTTGCTCTGGTGTCCTCCCATGTTACAAAGACATGTGTCCTCAGTATTTCTCCCTGAGCCTCTGCTGAAAATTGGCTTTTGTTCCAAGTCAAACTTTTCTGATTAACAAATGTTAAATAAGTAAAATTGACAAGCATTTGAATTTCAGACTTCATATTCTTCAGAAAGTACACAGTAACACAAAACCATTTATTCTAGTAATTTCCTAAGTTTATGAGGTGAACATTTGAAATGTGTCCCTATTTTTGGGATTGCATTCCCCCATTATTGGCTTCATCCAGGTTTTTTGTGTAAGGCTGAGAGCTATGGTGAGAACTGAATTCACAGAATATGTTTGAGGGCTGTATTCCCCCATTACTGGCTTTGTCCAGGTGTTTTATGCTAAGAGGTGGACAGCTATGGTGAGAACTGAATTCACTAAATGGTAGCCATTTAAGTTTCAGTCTTCGTCTGTTTCACAAAACACCTGATTTGGCATAGTGGTATGTTGTTCTGACTGCTCTGCACAGGGTCCTGGGTTCAAGTCTTGGTAGTGAAATGCATGGTGATAACACAGCATTTTATTCTAGCAACTTTCCAAGATTATACAAACCATGTTTAAAATGTGTCCCTGGTGTTTGGGCTTTTGTCCCTCCCCAATACATTTTGGCTTTTTCCAGATTTCTTGTGCTGCAAAGTTGAGAGAGAAACAACTGAGTGTCGAGTAGATTTTGCAAGGAGCTGAAAGCTGCAGGGGAAGAGAAGTTTAGTGCTGCTTATGCTGAGACTGCTTGCATTGTTAATAGCACAACACTTGCTTTTGATGCAGAAGGCTGTGGGTTCTACTCCCACAGTATGTAGCTGCACTGCTGATATTGTACTGTGTTGTAAATGGGGTGGATGCTGCCGTCTTGAGAATGTCCTCTTTGGCAAAGATACCTAGTAACTATGAATCCATCTGTTATTTGCCATCCATTCCCTATTGCGATATTACTAGCTTATCATTTTTTTAATGTAATATAGGAAATTTATTCCTCAAGGGAAACAGGCACTTTATTTGTAGATGAAACAATGAAATATAAAGTTGATTGCTAGCAGCAAGCTCTTCATTAGATACAGATCTTTTTAATGTGGAATTATTTAGCTGACTTTTACTTCTGCAGAGATTGTGTGTATTTACTGATACTGGTGGATTGTAGAAGTTCGAGTAGACTTTTATGATGGAAATGTTCTCAATTGGGCAGTTTTGTCATTATTGGTGCATGCATTTTGTTTCATTGTTCACTGGAAAAATGTTCAAAACAATACATTTGAAATACCCTCTAACAACTGTACTGTATTATACAAGGAATATAATTTAATGCAATCAGGAAGGTGCATCACAGAACACATGTATATTTTGTGTGCAATGGGCCTATCATTTGAAAATAGCCCAAAGTTAATCTTTATCTGCCACTAGCCAAATGTATTTTCGTTGAATGTGGGTTTCAGTGCTGTTTCAATGAATGTAAGTTTCAAGGGCAGAGAAGTTTAAAGCTGTCTGTTTTCATTGTGAGACTGCATTGCTTTGTATAGCAGATGTCTTACTGTTTGTGCTATAAAATACTAAATAAAACTTTCAAATGAAGTCCAAATCATCATAGAAGTAAAGCAGTATGCACATTAGTGTTTATGGTAAATGGGGTGAAATAGCCAAGTAATGGTTCATTGGAATAGTTGCAGGGGGGAGGCTCCATTCCACCATAATTTTGTGAGGGGGAGAGTGGCAAACTCAAAGACAGCCCCGGCTGAACTATACCTCTCAACTGTCCAGATTTTAACAGAATGAATAGATTTTTGATTCTTATTTTTGGTTTGTTCCTCATAAAATTTGTGTTTTTTTGGCAAATCATTTAGGAATTAAGTCACTAAATAATGACAGACACTGAGTTTCAGACCTCATAACCTTCAGAAAAATGCATGCTAAAGCAAGACCTGTTATTCTATCAACTGTCTCAGTTTATACAAGAGCAATTTTTAGTACTGTTTATATGTTCCCCCAATATATTTGGCCTTGACCAGATTTCCTGCATTAACAGGTTGAGAGGTATGTGGAAATAAATTGCTTTATAGAATTAGGCATATCCATACTTCTCAACTGTCCCCAATTTTGGCTCAAAATGTTGCTCTTCCCCTAATAATCCCTCCGCAAAATGACAATTTTGGAAGAAAACGTGGAGAGTTTACAACTAATAAATAACTGTAATAACCAGAGTTATAGATTACTTTTATTTCAGAAATGCATGTAGATTCTTTTATTTTGTCAGCTGCTCAAGTTAGCAGTACTAATATTAAAAAGTGTCCCTTCTTTGACAGGTTCACAGCTGTATTGTGTGGCTATTTTATATTTTTGCATCACATTTTTGGTCCATTTTTCATAAAATTGTGTTTTTTGGCAAATTAGTGGCAAATCATTAAAGACTGAAGTTAGAAAATAATGGCAGACATTTGAGTTTCAGATTTCATACCCTTCAGAAAATTCATACTAATGCAAGACCTACTATTCTATTATCTTTCTAAGTTTATAAGAGAAATATTTAAAAAAATTGTCTTTATTTTTGGGCCTTTGTCCCACTTCTATGAAGGTTGAGAGGTATGACAAATATGTCAGGGCCATCACAGTTAGCCAGAGACATTTCAAATTGTGACATACTTGTTGCACTCCACTCCCTCATGTAGTAACTCTGGATTTGTCCAAGCAAGGCAAGGAGCAGTTATGCAGTGTAAATGTGCAGAGTATCCCCCCATCCAAGGTAGACACAAGTACTACAGTGGCTTTTCATCTGTGCTTGATTCTGCAGAATGTTCTGGTTTCTGTCATATTTTTATACTGTTGATTTATGCTTATTATTATTCAGAAAGTGCCTGTTGCTCTGTGTTTAAGTATCAGTGCTTTAATGACCATCAGGTAAGCTTGTCTGAGATTGTAAGATGCAAGTAAGCTTTAATAAGCATACTGTTAAAGAAATGCCAACATTGAAAGCCTTTCTGTTGTTGCCATGCAGAGAATACTTACATAACTAGATAACGTATAAGCCTTGGGTATTGAAATGCATATGACAGTATTTGTAATAAAGGGCAGGATTACATTATTTTAAGAAGCTCATTACATTTGTTGGAGACTTGCAGTCATCTTCGCAGGCTTAACCTGTAAACTAAACTGAATGTCAATCTATCACGTGTGGTCCATAACCTGTGCAGTAATCCTTTAAGCAATGTATCTTGAGCTTGTTTCTTGTTTGCTTTTAATTTTTTACTTTGATCTTGTTTTCCCCATGAAATAAGTAGATAGTTGCTGTCAGGCAGCAGGTCTTTTTTGGATAAGAAACATTTTTACAAGTGGGGTATCACAGAGATTGCTACTTTCAGCATGTTACTTGGTACTTTAATAAAGCTGAATATAAATTATAATTAGAACTGCAGTGCAAGGAGAAGTGGTTTGAGTTGAGTGCTGCTTGTTTTTCTTATACTTGATTTTGACTGGCATTCCAGTAATGTATTTAAAAAGTAATTTATTTTTAATGCCTCACAACCTTTTTGTTTCCATCTAGATATTAAGTAAGCTGTCATGCAGCCAATGCATTGCATTTTTTTTCTTCTACACTTCATTTTGTCTTGATTGGACTCTCATAATGATGGTTTGGCACCCAGGGTAGCATATTTAATTAAAGTTACAGTTTTTGTAGTTTTGAGCATAGCTCCTCCCTTTTCTAGTTGGCCACACCCCTTCCCATTGACTCCACCCATTCAGCTGTCTCCTGCAGTCCCCCTTTGATTTGAAGTCAACATCCACCACTGGATAGACATACAATATTACACAGACAACTTAGGCAAAGTGCAATCTGTAATAAGTTTTTTTTAAATTGGGCGGTTATTATAACTTAGGGGAGGGTATACTTCTTCTGTATTTAAGTGTTGGAATTTTTCTGCTCTTTTGTATGGGTACTGGGAATAGAATTGTCTACGTTAGTTATGTTCATTCTTTTACTAGTATGTGTTGTTTTACTTTCTGTTTGTAATCTTAAGAAGGAGCCGATGCACAAATTTTCATTTAGGCTATATGTGTGATCCTAAATGACAATAAAGTTTACTCTGAATCTTTGAATCTTTGAATACAGTGCCAGTTCATCCAATGTAAATATCAAGGATTGCATTAATAAATATCACTTCACTAATATTCCAATATGAATTAAGGGCAAAGATTTATAACCTATTTCTTTTAATGTAATTATTAAAAATAAAAGAGCTAAAGACAAATAAATCTCCAGGTATAGGCAGCTTAATCTCAGAAGTGATAACAATTCTTCCTCATCCAATGATATATCAGTTTCTTAATGTTTTAACTAAAATTTGGGTCAATATGAATATCCCCCATATGGAGATATACCCTAATCGTGTCAATTCTATAGGACAACAAGAACTTTATATTATGTTTGGCCAGTAATTATTAAATTTTGATAAAAAATGTTTTATGTTTATTTTATTAGAACAGACTTAAGGAAGCTGAAGGAAGTGTTACCTCTTATAATTAATTTAGACCAAACTGGCTTTAATTATATAACACAAACTCACAATAATATTAAAATCTAACAGATATACTAAACAATAATAATCAGGAAGCAGGTTTTATTAGCCTTAATGAAGAAAAAGCTTTTTCCCCCTTAAAATGAGCATATTTATTTAAAATCTTGGAAATATTTGGTCTTCCTTCATATTTCATGGCATTAATAAAATATATACAAAGACAACAAGGCATGTGTAAAATTGGGACCATTTAATTCAGAATTAATTGAATTAATAAAAGGCACAGCTCAGGGATGTCCAGTGTCTCCACTTTTATTTACATTAGCTATTAAAATATTAACTATTTCTATCAGATCCATTGCTAACATAAAAAAGGTAAGGGACTGGTGATCCCTACGACTCAAAACTCATGCTTTTTCCTGAAAGTAAAATACTGATTTTACTAAACACTAACCACTTATTTAAATGAAACTATTTTAACATTAAAAAATGAGACAGGTTTATAATTTAACACCCACAACTCCAAATTTCTAATTATAAATAAGCATGAAGATTTCTTAATTCCACTGAATAACAATATTGGTCAAGAAAGTCATAGCTTACCATACTTGGTAATAATTATTAAAAATACTTATAAACCAGAGATACAAATTTTGAGAAAAAAAATAAATGATATTTCCAAACTGATAACTCATTGGAACAATTTACGTATATCTTTCAATGATAGACATCAACTAATAAAAATGGTTCTTTTACAAATGATGTATACATTGTCCAAGCTTTTTTTCCCCCAAGTAAAGATAATTTAAAAGAATTTAATAAGAAAATTTAAATTTTCTTCAGTTTACTAACAAACCTGTAATAGCTTTTAGACATCATATTAGACTTTGGGAAGTTAGAGAAATTAAGCATCAAGATCTGGAAATGTATGCAAAAACAGCCTCCTTTAGACATATAAGTAATTGGTTGGTCAATAATTATAAAGTGGATTGTATTTTTATTCAATATTACATATAATCACTTTGCTCCATTGGCCATAATTTCAAATATATATATATATATATATATATATATATATATATATATATATATATACATACATACATACATACACACACACACACACACACACACACACACACACACACACACACACATATATATATATATATATATATATATATATATATATATAGGTTCACTTTAGAATCTTGAAATACTGAAATATCGAATTTCAGTATCTCGAGATCAAAGTTTCGAATCTGCAGTTGCGCGAATCTTCAGAATGTTGAATATGGAAATCTCGAACCTGCAGTGGTGATGGCACATTTGATAAGTGTTAATATTTTTTAAGGGTTTTGGGGAGAGTTTGTGTGTGTGTGTGTGTGTGTGTGTGTGTGTGTGTGTGTGTGTGTGTTGGGGAGTTTTAGGTGTGGGTTAGGGTAGGTAGGTAAGAGTGTGAGTGTGTAAGTGTTGAGGGTGGTTGTGTTTGTATGTATGTGATGTGTGTTTGTGTAAGGGGGTGTAGAATGTGTGGTAGTGGGTTTGCTGTCTTCTGGTTTTTAGTGTGACCTCGGAGTTAGTATATATAAGTAGGGGGGGTGTGGGGGGCACAACCCTCCACATCGGGGGTGCAGGGGTGCTTGCCCCCCTGCTTATAGCAAGGGTGTGTTTTGCTGTGTTCATGTGTTTTGGTTTGGTTTGTTGTAGTGTTAGGAGGTAGGTGTATTTGTGTTTGTGTAGTGTATTGTTTTTGTGATGTTTGTGTTTTTAAATTTCACAGTTTTGAGGTTTCAAGTTTGTGAGTTTTCGGCTTTATAGTCTCGAGATACTGAAATTCAATATTTCAGTATTTCGGCATTATAAAGTGAATCCGTATATATATATATATATATATATATATATATATATATATATATATAGAGAGAGAGAGAGAGAGAGAGTATAAAAACAATATGAACAATATGTTTTGGAATGTTATTCAAGCAGAAGAAAATCTGATTTTATCTGACAATGATAAATATTGAATGTTAAAGATAAATGTATGGTTCAACACAGGTATATCTTTTATAAAAATGCTCACACAGAATTTGAACTCCTACTAAGACAGGAGAGATTAGAAAGAATATGGACACAGAATACTGGACATACAAACACATTTTTTTCTGATTAGTGTCATGTGAGGCTTGACTATCCTTCTTTAAAAGTTTATTGGGGAAAGTCATTGGCTTCTTACAAACTATGAACTGATAAGTTCTTTTTGGACAAATTCTTAGTTTTGTATAATATTGCAGATGGCTTTTACTTTAACATAGAAAATTATTTACTTTGGACAATTTAGGTTTAGCATGGAAAAAAATATTAGAAAAAATGGAAGCGAGTAAGACATCCACACCTTGATGAATTTCTGGCTTTTCCACAAGTAATAATCCAGACAACATCATTGTAAAAAAAAAGTAGAACATGCATAAGACCATTTGTCAAGAACCCTTGGACTAATGTTTTATCTTTTATTAGACTCTTATAAAGATAATTGGTACTCCACCAACATAATATTGTGTATAGACTTTACTGAAATGTGTGGTTTCATCAAAATGCCTTTCTTTTTATTGTTTTTTTTTCTTTTAATTTGTAGTAATAACCTGTTCCATTCAGATGTGCAAATTAAATATTATATATAGTTAGTTCTTAGATATATTTCTGATGTTTCTTTGGAAAATCTTTTTTCTAAATATCTCTAGCTTGAAATTATTTTTATGTATATATTTACAGGACACCAATAACATTTTAATGAAAAAAGTTTGCAGTAGAGTTTCATATATCTACTAATAACATATAGAAATACCTGCACTGAATATGAAGAAAATGAATCATGATTCAGATGTCTTTGTCAGTAAGATATCTACTTTTAAGACTATTTGATGTAAATTAGAACTAACTGGTTAAAAGGTAGGATATGGCTAGATAATAAAAAATGCAGATCAGCAGAGTGAGTTTAAGTGTCTCACAGAGGGTAGAAAGTATATGGATATGTTTCTGCTTTCTGTAGTTCTTCCTATGGTACATTTTATCAAACAATTGCTGCCCTCAGGACTACGGTACATGCATTTTTAAATTATATATATATATATATATATATATATATATATATATATATATATATGATTCTATGGTATAACATCAAATATCAATAATGTTGAATGCTAATATGTTGAAACTAGAAAGCTGAACAGTGCAAATATTGACAGATTGCTATGCTGAATATCAAAATTTTAAATATGCCAATTAGCAATACACCACCCATGTCTCAGCACCTAGCTGAATAAAAAAAGTGTCTACATTGAAATAAGTGAAGATAACACAACTCCTTCTACCATGTTACTTCACTGCAAACATGCATGTGGTTCCAGCATAAATGAAACACTCTCTGATATAAACACTCAGAAGTGCAGCTAGGATGGGTGAAGGGGTGTTAGGGGACACAATTGTGGGTGCCAAGAAAAGCCTTTTTTCTTGCTCTTCATGCCATCATATCTTCATGAAAGCATTACAGTGATAATGGTTCTCCATGTAGGAGCACCAGATCAGAAAATGGGTCATTTTTGCCTCAACTCTTGATGGGATGCCAGATTGTGAACTGACACTTAGATGACCTAGTTATGGCACTGTCCCTAAGTTAAAAATGTTGACAGCTGTCATATTGGTTTTACAAATATCTACCTTGTCTGTAGCAATAAGATTAAAATATGCTATGAGGTATGTCAAAGTATGTTTATGCAGGGCAATCAGTTCCCTGTGGCAATATAAATTACTTAAAGTATAGAAAATTATATTGCCAGGCAAAAGAAGCCTATCTTATATAAAATGCACTGCACTTACAGACCATCGTGTAGACCACCAACTTAGTTCTGCATGAAATAAATTCTCAGATTTTGTTGATTTTCCTACTATTAGTGGATATGAAAAAAAAATTATAAATATATTCAAAAAATGTGTAATTCTGACATGGAAAGCAACCATTTTCTTTAGTCCCCCAATAACTCTGAGCATTTTTAATTAATTGTGGTGGCATAAATTTGCCTAGGTATGAATGGGACTATTAGTACTGTAAATACCATAAAGTTAAGGTGGTAGATGAATCTTTATATTAGAACAGGATTTAATTGTTTGTCTGATATCATTAGTCTGCATTTGATTATTGTACTATATTTAAACAAGGTGTTTTAGTAGAGATGAAAACATTCATTTTATAGATAAAGATGAAAACATTTAACCAATTTTTAAGGGTTCATTTGAAACCCTTTTGCAAATGTTGTGATTATTTTGAATTATTTTACCTGGCATTCATATATTTGGTAATTTTGTTGTTTTATTTTACTCATTTTAATTTGTTACATAGGATGGACAGCAGGGATACTTTGGATTAGTATCAATGTTCCCTTTACCTTTTACCTAAGGAATTTTGTAATGCCTCAGATGTTATTAACAATGCTTTCCAGAGTGTTACATAGTTGCAAACATTTCACCAACTCAGTCTGAGCAACACAGGTTGAATCAACATCCGTTATATCATTAACAAATCTTATAATATGGGAATTAATGGACGTTCCAAGCACAAACAAGAGTGATATACATTATTATCAAAACCAGCAAGTTGGTTTTATGATACCAAAATTTCAGGTAATGGTTCTATAAGTGATGCTGATGATAGGTTTGACACATGTAAGCAGTTTAGAGAAGCAGAAAGGAACATGGGTTTTGAAGAAAGTAGTAAAGTAAAACAATTACCCTAAAGGACTACATTTTAATAAATTCCCTAATGGTGTCGAAACCAGCCAGGAACTTTACAAAAATGTGTCAGTTTTCTTTGACAAAATAGGTCTGCAATTAATTGACATTTAGGTCAAGAATTATAAAAGTGCAATGATGAAATTTAGAAGTTTACATCAAAGAATTATTAAATACAGTAACTTCTTATATGATGACAGTTTTGATATTATATGCGTCCATTCAGAAAGGCACACAACAACTAATTTTCTCCAAAAATGAAGATGAAATTTTTGAGGGACAAAATAGTTCATGAGAGCAAGAGTACTTATTCACTGGACTCTAAAACCCAAAGTGTGACTGTGAACTTCATGTAACAAGTTGGAAAATACAGTTGGTTTTATATCAAAAGCACATGATTTCACAATATCAAAAATTGTTACAGTGATTGGAATTTCAGAGATAGTGTCAGGGTCAAATGAGTCAGTCATAACAGCTCCACCATTTTAATTATGCAACCTAAGCTTGGAGCCAGTTGGATCTACCCCAATATATCAATTATAGGGATTAAGAAGTTAAAGTTCAGAGATAGGCAGAGGAAAAAGAAACATTTGGAAGGAGATGATAAAAAATATAAGCACATGTTCAGTTTTTGTTTACAAGCTGACTGACTTTCAGTTTTCTACAGTACAATGGAATGCTACATCAACATGCTTTTCTGTTGTTCCTGCAGCCAGAACAAAAATTACCAAAACAATCTTAGAATTCAAGCTTTTTATTAGAAATTAGGTTTGAAATGTCTGCTTCATGGTTTTCCACCAGCAGTTTATTGTTCTGACTACATGCAAAGAAAAAAAAATAATTCCCCTTCATAGAATACTATACGTGTAATGGAATATATATGGCCAACTGACATAATATTGAGTAGTCAACCAATTAAACATTTCTTTAATTTTTCTCAGAAAGAACAGATGGCCATGGGACAATTTCAAGAAATAAACAGTTTAGGTTTATGACATTTAAGAAAAGAGAGGCATGATGATTATGAGAAATGTTTACAATTTCAGAAAATATCAGATATATTAGCTGACAATGAATGCTATAAAGTAATTAGTTTGAGTAAGGTAATGAATGTATTCAAAGTTATAGACAAATATTTTATTTTATTCATAGATTTGTTAGATATTAAGAAATTCATCTTTGTAAACAATGATAATCCTGAAACTGACACAATTTTTCATATACCACAAATATACAAAAACTGATTTGATTCCCCTTTTTAGGTGAATTGTTGTAGTTAGGGGTTAAAACAAAAAAGTTAGAAGTTTTTGTTGATTTATTGTTAAACAGTATTGTGCAAGACACATTTTTTAATGTATTATTATTGGACATTTTTGAGTGAAATTAGGAAGTGTTTTTGGTTCATGATATAAATGACTTAGTGTTTAAATATTTGATGTGACTAACTTTATACACATGTATCTCATAGCTTACTGGAATAGATATGTCAAGATATTTTACCTCGGCCATCAGTGCTGGACAATAATGTTATTCTTCTTGAATGTATTTTTAGAGATGATTTTGTTCATTAGTTTATTTTATTTTAATGGAATCAGTTGAAAGGAGTTGTAATATGGGCTGTCATGGCCCCCAGTTTTATAAACCATTTTTTACAGAATGAGAACAAACAGTCAAAAGATTTTTTCAAAGGTTTTATTTTACAGGCTCTTTATTGATGGTGCTTTTACTGTGGTTGGGAGCAGAATGGTTTTTGGAAAGGATGATCAATAGTAAACACTGTGCTTTTGAACTTTACTGTTTCTTTAACTGTGTATGTTACTTGGGTGTGGAAATTTGGTGGGACAAGGACAGACAGTTAATTGAAACTAAAACATTTTATAAACCATAATTTGAAAACTCATATTTGAGTAATTGCAGCTGTCAAGAGTTTTATGTTAAGAAGAATGTAACAAAAATCAAATTGCTAAGAATTTCAAGACTAATTGAGGTAGATACACAGACTGTACTGCTTGCACAAAGGGTGTTTCAAAGAGATTTAGTAGAAGATGTTTCAAAGAAACCATTTGGCTACAGCGACATCAATTGTCTACCAGATGGACATTTGTGCAGAAAATAATGTTAATTTTAAAGGCATCACTTGATCTGTGGTAGTACCTCTTACTTTGGGTTCAAAGAACATTAAGGATGTAATAAACAACCATTAGTGCATTTTAAAGAGGGATTCTAAACTTGGTGGGTTAGTGGGTAATAAATCATATTTATGCATATTTGTTTACTTTTTGCCTTTGTTTACTAGGAGTGTCTGACTGTGTACAAAACCCCTTATTCAGCGTTAGCCCAGAGAGAAAAGCTCCACATACAATTTACAGATACAAGACATAACAAGACATTTTTTAACATAATAGCAGTATAAATGATAGGGACAGTACATACATACTAAAATATTTAAATTACAGAATTATTAGCAGATTATTGGAGCTATACGTATTTGGGTTTAAAGAAATGCATTTCCTGCATTAAAACAATAAAAATAATGAAGAAATTAGAATATAATTTAAACAGATGTAGAATACAGTGGAAAGATAATATAGGACAGCATACAATAATTTTCTTTTACAGTACCAAGAGTGGGCTAGTGAGACAAAAGGGAGGAGGGAGACAGAAGGATGTATCAATGCCAAATTATCAGATTTGAGGAGTGCAAACTCATTGAGTGGCATGTAAGAGATAGTTACATTCAAAGGAATTTTGTTGATGGAAAGATGAGGAAGCTATGGTGGAGAATGAGATGTGAATAGGGGAGCTAGTGGTAGGATGTATTATTTATTGTACTACTGTTTGTATGTAGTGTTGAGAGTCCATGCAAAGGATGAGTTATGACTGGATATGATACATTTACTGTACTCACTCTGTGCTATCTGGTACAGGAGCACTGGCATACCCATTTGTTGTTTAGATAAGATTTTAGCTTCATTTTGAAAGAGACCAAGGAATAGTAGAAGAGGAAAATTATAGGATTTACTGTAGCACACAGTTATTTTAAATGTATTACCATGGGGAGCATAACCTTGTGGCTTCAATGTTTAAGAGATATATAGGTGCAGGACTAAAGTAAAATTTACCTCAGACTAACATACTCCATATGTCCATATAAGATACTCCGGGTATCACTTCTGTGTCACTGTTAGACAGATGCACAGTATACTAACCTCGAAAAAGGGCATAACAAAATTCATTTTAAAATGGGTGGTGAAAGCCAAACACACTCTGGCTAGGCTTGTAAATGCCCTAGGGCAGATAGCCTAGTATGAACCTATGAACCTATGAACATTGTGTATGGTACAAAGGGTTATTTTGATTGCACTTCTCAGTGTGCAATATATGTGGTTAGATACAACCACTGTGACAGTATACATGTGAATAAAACCACTAGAAAGCTGTCACATTATAAGTGTGAGTACATGTATACATTCAAAACTAGAAATAGAATTAATGCTTTGTACAGACACATTGAAAGATGTAGAAGTCAAAGCATTTTTTTGCATAGATACATTAAGAGTGTGTCTAAGAGGTGATGACTTTGAAACTTTGTTAGAATATAAAGAAATGTGATGACAAATAAAATGTGGGGAAGATATTTGTCCAAGTACAAATTAAACTATTACTCTTAAGATGGCTTTAAAGTTAAGGAGGTAGATGAATATTTACATTATTACAGATTTAAATGTGTGCCAATTTCACATCAATTTGTATGACTAATATTATTAGTCAGCATTGATTATTACACTGTATTTAAACTGGATGTTTTTTGAAGAAATAAACAGTGTGTTCACGAGGTAATAAAAATGATTGCATAAACAAAACACCTTGAGCAGTGTCAGCAAGAACCACCACAAATGGACCAACAAGCAGACAAAGTGAAACTTTAATGTGCAAATCACAATCTAGTCAAGTGCTTTTGTCCAAAGACATCAGGACTTCATCAGAACAATATAATTTACATTTATCTTCCTTATATACTAATAAAATTCAAACCACACATATCAATTAAAATTCCAATGAAAAATTAACTCTAGTCTAATTGACTTCTTTTAAAAAAACATTCCAATACATAAAAATACTTGGACTATAAAATCAATGATTTGTTTTTTAAAATAGACATCAATGAACAAAAAACATTAATTCCTGGGACAACTGTGGCATTAAATCTGAGCTGCCTGTAAAATTCCATCCTCTCTAATTTATTCTCCCAAAACTCACCCCTAATGTCCTTTTCTACTATTTGTAATATCCCGAAGTGAAATTCTGCACAAATTAGGGAATTTTTAAGATGTCTATACAAGCAGCTGTTTTCATTCCCCTGTCTAATAGCGTATAAATGCTCATATATATGTTTTCTGAATACCCTTTCAGTTTTACCAACATAAAAATGTTGGCATCCTTGGCATATTGCAATATATATCAATCCCTTGGACCAACAATTTCCTGAAGCAAGTTTGACATTAGTAGGGGGCTGTCCAACAAGTATATTTGTTTCTTGGAGGATGTATCTACAATATAACTTGAAGCTTCACACCTCACTGTTTCCTTAAAAGTTAAATTCTGGGGAATCACCATTGTGGCCACAATTGTTTATACAATCGTTTTTTGAAGAAATCTCATTTTGAAAACAAAGATGAATGCTCTTAAACAGTTTAATAAATATCTGATTTGTTGTCCTTTTGCAAGAATTTATGGATATTATCTTGATTTAGTTTTAACTTGCAAGTCATGTATTTGACAACTTTTGTTGTTTTCTTGACATTTAAATGTGGAAAAATGTTTCTAAAATTTATGTCTCTCCAGCTACCAAAACTACAAATATTTCATATTATACTGCCAACACAATTTTCCTTTTAAATGAATAGTTTGTTAATCATTTAATTTTATACATACTGGTTCCATATGTAATTACCAATTGAATATGTATTTTATAAGTTATTTTGTGTTATCATCAAGGTAAGATTATTGTTATAGACCCACAAAAACTTTGTTGCACTCTAGCATCTTGGCTAAGCCTTCAAAGGTGTTATATAATAAGCACAGAAAAACAAAAGCTTGTATACAAACACTATTAATCAATCAACCAGTTAAAAATCATTAACAATAAAACAATTAACTAACTAAATTAAATACTTCCACTTAGATTTTACATTCAAACACTGAGGTAACAGTGTACCATACTTTAAAATATATACTGTCTCTTAATATAACAATTTCTCTTTAAGTACATTATCTTCACCAAATTTAACCATCACTTGCTCCAAAATGGTAGAGTTTAATAATAAAACATTATTTGATGAAACTGTTTAAAATGCGTAGCTATGGGACACTCAGTTCTCTGATTTTTATATCTCTAATATGTTCCTGCAATCTACATTTAAACACTGTCTTACTCTAACCAATATAAAATAAGTTACAAGGACATTCGAGGGCATAAACAATGCCCTCAGTCATATATGAAAATTTATCTTTAGAATGGTTATTATATAATGCCTTTGAAGGCTTAGCAAAGGTGCTAGAGTGCACTAAAGTTCTTGTGGGTCTGTAGCCATTTTGTTGTATATATTTATATTTTTATCTTCTTTTGAGTTATTTGTAAGGTTTATTATTAACATGATCTAGCTCATTCTGGATGGTAACATTACTGTAGCCCTTATCCTTAAATGTATTGTCTAGAATCTCAGCTTTCTTTTCAAAATCAGTAAAGATACTAGAAATCCTCTTTGCTCAAGAAATGCAAGTATAAAAGATTTCTGATTAGATGTTTAGTGTGGCAACTGCTGGCTTTAAGTTAAGAACTTTTGGCAAAAGGCTTCTGGTACATAGACGTACTAAATATGTTGTATTCATGTACCTATCTGTGTTGGGGTACATACAGTAAGAAATATACTAATGCATCAAATATGCCAGTAAAATGTCAAATAACCCATGACCTGTATTTTTTGTGAGGACTAACAGATTACTTTAGTTGTTCACATGAAGTTTAAGTTTGAACAAAGCACCAAAGAAAGGTGGGCATTATAGAATATAGTTTAAAAGTTAAAAACATCATTTGACTTGGTAATGTTTGAGCTGAATTTTGTTAAAATATAATTAATGAAAGTCAATAAACTGAAAAAAAAAATGGTAGCACCAACACTCAGAAAAGATTTTGTTTTACTCCATGTGTGACACTGCCAGCCAAGCTATCTGGAATTTTGTAAATAATCTTATGCCATTTGTGAATATGGATATGATTTATACAGAACTGTATGTTATGTACTGAGCTTCAAACACAGACAATTTACTTACAAAACTTCAAGAAAATAAGTTGAAATTAAGTGCTTTATGATTGTGTTATAAAAGTTAGTTTCAATACATCAAGGATACAAGATGTCTAGAACTAAGGTGCGTTCTGTATTATTTTGTGTTTTATTGTTTTATGACTTTCAAGATCTGCAAACTTCTGAAGGCTATGTATTCTCACTCAGGGATGTTAAATTCTGTTAAGTTTCTGTTTAGTCTGGGAACTGAAGTCAGGTGACAAAACGTGATATCATCCAAGCTGACCCAGTAGTAATGTTCAATATTAATTTGGGAACTCTCTCAGAGAGAGAGACTGTGCATTTTGTATTTTGTCTTGGACCTAGCAAGAACATCCACTCATGATCAACATCTGCACTTGTCTGTCTGTAAGCAAGATTCAGGGAATATTATCGCTTTTAGATATAGATAGGAACTAATAAAGATTAGTTTAGATGTTTTCTGTATTTGAGACTGTCCTGCAATGCTGTTTTAAAATATTTCCTGTGAGTTTGAACTCTGAAGTGACTGTGTTTGTTTTTTGAGTACTGTCTTGTTCTTTTATTATTCATTATTAAATATATTTAAACTGAAGCCACGGTGGTACAGAGGTAGCGTTGTTGCTTCACAGCAAGAGGTTCTCCTGTTCGATTCTCGGCTGGATGGAGTGCCTTCTGTGTGGAGTCTGCAAGTCCTCCCCGCAGTTGAGTGGCCTTCTCCGAAAGACATGTGTGAATGGGCGTTCCTCTGCTGAAGGTTGGGTGTCAGGCTGGCAACTTGGCACCATAAACATCAACTGCCAATCATTAGTGGAGTTCCACTGTGGCGACCCCTAATCGGGAAAAGCTGAAAAGACAAACATTAAATATATTTAAACCTATCTTTGTGGCTGATATTTGTGAGGTATATTTAAGCTCTTAGAGTACTTTCATATCTATTTGGTGATACTGTACAGGCCGCTCCTAATGGTCTGGTGTTTAGTCAAAACTACCATTTGGATTAATAGCAACATTACACAGTAGGATTGGACACACTTTGCTAAGGGCCTTAGAGTAACTGATAGAGAGTTGGCTGGTGCAGTTGGGACTATCTTATAGTGTGGGCAAAAGGGGGCATAGCTAGTAAACCTGTGCCAGCCTTTCCCAGGTGTGTGTGCTTGTATATCAATCAAATCTCAGTGTGTGTGTGTGTGTGTGTGTGTGTGTGTGTGTGTGTGTGTGTGTGTGTGTGTGTGTGTGTGTGTGTGTCTGTGTGTGTGTGTGTGTGTGTGTGTGTGTGTGTCAGCTATGTGGGCAGGGACACAAAGCACTGGTTTGGACAGAGAGGGTGCTGGAGGTCTAATATTGTCACTCGGCAGAGATCTCAACCCTATAGCTGTGCCAGTGAGGAGTCTTACTGGAGATTTGGGGAGAGACAGAAAGGGAGAAACCAGCCCCAGATTGACTGTGATCTCTGTGTTTTCTTAAGGGAAATTGAATTTTACTGTGTGTGTACTTGTCATCCTCCCATTGTGCACATCCTTCACTGTTTCCAGTGGTGAGGATTGAGGCTCCTTGATTACTGGGCCAGTAAGGGGCATCACACCATGGTTAAACTTGACTCTATATTTGGGGTCTGGAGAGGTTATGGAGTGTGAACCTCTTGCATGGCAGGTGACGTAATGAAGGCTTTACCCCAAACTAATTAAATAGTTTTGGGAAGGTGCATGTTGGTCAGGATCGTCCATTGATTTGGTACTGAGCTAAAAAAACAATAACAACTCTAGGGACTATTTTAAACCACTGCAGCATAACTCTCTTCTTCTTCAGTTTAAGACAAATAGAAATTTCTAAATCTAGACATAAAATGATGCAGGAATGAACTGTTGATGTAACATTTTAGAGCTTCTCAGATTTAATTAGTGCATAGTAGTATGTAAAATAGAATGATGAGCAGTGACATGCAGGGAAGGGATACTTTACAGACACATAATATGACACACAACTGGAGAAGTAGAACAGTATGCATTGAATGAAAAAACTACATAATTGCCTGCAGATGACGGTTGGTATGCTAATCAGAGCTATTGTATATGTAAATGATAAAAGCTAATATGGCAGACATTCTGAAACATATAAAATTAGAGTGAGAAGCCACAACAGCTATTCTGAATGCCAGTATTTTCAGAGGTACAGGCTGTTCAAACCATCTTATGATGCTACAGGTATGCCCCCCCAGAATTAGTCAAGCTATCAATATGTTTGAAAATTTAGTGTGCAAAAAAGTGGAAAATGGTTCTTGCCAGTTTGTAAAGAAATTTGAATCCTATAATTTAAGGAAGGAAGAATGGCTGGCATTGCAGGAACTGAGGTCAAATTTGAATGGGATGGTATACAAAATGGCTGACAAGGGAGGCAATTGGGTAGTTATGAGTGTAGTACAGTATGATGAAGTGGTTTCAAATATATTATCTAAAGAAGGATACTATGTTAAATTACAATATAATCCTTTACATAGATATTCAACAGAATTAAAGGATATATTGGGACATTTATTTATTTTACATTTGTTAACCGGGTTAGTCTGACTGAGCCTTTGGCTCATTTTTAGCAGAGACCCGGGGAGAAAAGCTCCTCAGGGAAAAGAATTTTACAAAAATAATTTACAATCAGCAAAAGATTATGAAACTTGTTACAATATCATTTCAAATGCATAGTACAAAATAATTTATAAATCAACAAAAGATTATGAAACCAGTTACATATCATTTTTATGAATAGTAACTAGTTGTTTTAGGGTTTAGAAAGCAAATATACAAATGGTTAGATAAAGATATGAAGGAAATAAAGTAGAGGTGACCTATTAGACAGACTTGATAAAGTTAGTTATTTTGGGGTAGTCAGATTGAGTCTAGATAGGTTAGAGGGGGGAAAGGAAATAGTGGGAAGGTACTAAATAGCAACTGTAATGAAGGAAGGAAGAGGTAGGAGTACAAGGTTAGAGATACATTTAGAGTGAGGTGGAGAATTTGGTGGAAGGATAGTAGTTTCAGGGTGGATGACTGCAGTGGCAAGACCATTATTTTGTTAGGTATTTTCTAATGGCTAATTTGAAACTCTTGCTATGGTGAAGGGACTTTATTTCTAAGGGGAGTTGGTTCCAGGATGTGGATGGGTTATAGTTATAGAGAAGACATCCGATTTTGGTTTTGGGTTTGTAGATGTGTAATAGTTCTTGATGTGAGCTGCGTAGAGTCCTAGTGGGGGAATATTTAGATATTATGGAAGATAGGCTGGGGCAGAAGGAGGGTAAATAGAGGATGGAGTAAATGATTTGTAGTTGACATAGTTGGAGCAGGTGAGGGAATTCAAGCCAGTCTAGTTGCTGAAGTGCTAAGCAGTGGTGAGACTTGTAGGTTTGGTTTGCCACAAATCTGGCCACCATGTTGTAGGTAGTTTCAAGTTTAGAAACGAGTGTGGTATTAAGGTTTGTGAACATGTGACAGCTGTATAGGAGTGTTGGAAGTAGTAACGCATGAGAGAGAGTTTTTCGGGCTGTGTTGGTTAAGCATTTCTTGTTGCGGAAAAGGTGTCCAAGTTTCTGATGAGTATTTTTTATGCAGTTGTAATATGTAGATCAAACTTAAGCTGATCATCTATTGTCACCCCTAGCAATTTAGTACTAGGTTCAACTGAGATGATGGTATTGTTGCTAGAAAAAAATGTTTAATGTATTTTTGAGACTGGTGAGGTTTTTGGGGAGGAAAAGTAGGAGCTTAGTTTTCTTAGGATTAAGAATTAGTTTGTTATCACTAAGCCATGTCTCAATAGTGTGGAAAGATGCCTGGGTAGTAGAGTGGAGGTCAGCTGGGTTGCCAGCAATGGTTATAACAGTAGAGTCATCTGCATATTGCACAAGTGATGACCGGGGACAAGAGGTGTAGAGTAAGTTGGTGAAAATATTAAAGAGCAGTGGTCCAAGCATGGATCCCTGGGGACACCGATTTGTACAGTGAGAGAAGGGGATAGTGCAGAGAGCCATTTGACAGATTGTTGGCAGGTAGAGAGATAGCTAGAGAACCAAGAGATAGTAGGGGGAGAGAAATTTAAGTTAGTGAGTTTGTCTAGGAGGAGAGGGTGGGAGACAGTGTCAAAGGCTTTAGAGAGGTCAAGGAATAGGCATGAGACAAGTTTATTGTTATCACGAGCAAGAGAAACTGTGTTGAAGGATATTAGTGCAGTAGTTGTACTATGATTGGGATGGAATCCATGCTGAGTGGTTGTGAGAAGGTTTTTCTGGTGAAGGTAATGCATTACCTGCTTGTGAATGCATTTCTCTAGGATTTTAGAGAGGTGAGAGAGTATGGCAATTGGTCTGACGTTTGATGTATCTGAGGAGTAGCCACCTTTGTGAATGGGTAATGTAAAGACATTTTTTCATATAGTAGGGACACAGGATTCAGAAATAGATTGGTTGATCAAAATAGAAACAGGATAGACCAGAGGTTCAGAGGCAATCTGTAGGAAATAGGAGGGTAGGTTGTCAGCTGAGGGCAAGGAGGGTTTGAGTTTAGAGAGTAAAGATTTTATATAGTTAGTCGATACTGCTTTAAGAGAGAATGAGTTAGAAGAGTTGGGAAGAGGTATTGAGTTAGTGAGGGTGTTAGCATTATTGCTGGGGGGAAGAAAATTGATTAAGGTAGTTATTGAGTTTATAAAATGATTGTTAAATTTAATGGCTGTGTCTTCAGGGGTTATATTACAGCATGGGTTAGGAGGGGAAGGGTTTCCTGGATGTAGAATATGATTGACAGAGTTCCAGAATTTTTTAGGGTCTGATTTTAGAGTAGTGGGAGAATTAGCATAGAAGTTCATTTTGTCTTTATGGATGATTTTTTTTTTATTTTATTTCTAAGTTCTTTATATTTCTGAAGGAGAGAAAGGGTCCTGGTTTTAGTCCACAATTTCCATATCCTGTCCCAGTTTTCCATGAGGGTTCATGTAGATTTAGTAAGCCAAGGAGCAGTGTTGGATTTGATTCTAATAGTGCAGAGAGGAGCGAGGGACTCAAGAATGTTTAGGAAGGTAGTGTTAAAGGAGTGGACAGCTTCATCTATACAAGAGGTGGTGTTGGGAGTTTGTAATGAAAGCCAATCTATATTTACATGGAGAAAGGTTTGTTTTTTTGAAACATAAATATGTTAAAAAATTGATTGTCAACAGACCTAAACATCCGTTTGTGTATGCTATCCCTAAAATTCATAAGAGTATGCTTAAACACCCAGGGTGACCGATTATTTCAGGAATAGGATATTTTCTTGAAAATGTCAATATTTTTTTGGATTTTCATTTTAAGAAATATTTGACAGCCATGCCCTATCATGTTAAAAATACTCAGCAGATTTGTCAAGAATTGCTCAATTTGGAATGGAAAGATGATTATTTTTGGGCAACAGTGGATGTTACTGCTTTGTATTCTAATATTAATAAGATCGGGCATGGAGGCAATGGCTAAAAAATTGGGGGAAGGGCCACGTTCTACATTTCTGTTGACCTTACCTGAATTTTGTCTGACCCATAACTATTTCCCATGGAAGAACTAATTTTTCTTGCAAACAAGGGGAACAGCGAAGGGGCCAGCCTTTGCCCCATCGTATGCTATCATTTATATGGGTGATTTTGAAAATCAGTTTATGGCACAACAAGATTATTATGTGCGAAATGTAGTATACTATAAGAGATACATAGATGATTTATTATTTATTTGTAACGGTGATCGGTTTGAGTTTGTGGAATTTATGGAAACTTTAAATAATAACCCACATGGATTGAAGTTTACTTGGAGCATTGATAGGGAAAGCATTTCATTTTTGGATATCATGTTTTATGTAAACATTGACAAAACTATACAGCACAAGCCATATAGAAAACCTACAGCTGTCAACACTGTTTTGCATACTACTAGTATGCACCCCCCACATCTGATTGAGTCATTACCATATGGGGAATTCAAAAGAATTGTTATGAATACCTATGAAGTTGATTTAAAGGAGATTAACTTGAATGAGGTATACATCAGATTAAAGAACAGAGGGTACGATGATCGTATATTGCAAAAGCAAAGAACAAGGTTATAGATACAGGTGAAACCAGAGTGAGGGTTGGTGGTAGCCATTATGGAAGAATAATCAGAGAAAGGTATAGAGGATGGAGGGGGTAGAAGATAAATTGTTTTTTGTTACAAGATACTCTGATTTTTCTCCCATTTTGGAGAGACTTGTTAGGCAGGCATGATAAATTGTCAGTGAGGACGATGCCATTGGCTCTTTGTTTCCTAAGCATATAGTGTTTTCTTACAGTAGGTACAACAATTTAAAAGAACTGCCAAACAGAAAAGGCTTAAAATTAAAATGTTCAGATGCAATAGGCAAAACTGTTGGAACATATAGTTGTGGAAAATGTTTAGTATGTAACCGTGTTAAAAATTTAGATGGTAAAAAGATTAATGGTAAACTGTATAGAGCCAGTGAATATTATAATTGTGACAGCTGTGGTGTTGTCTATATAAGAGGTTGTGACTGTGATCCAGTTTCCTGGTATATTGGTCAAACTACCAGGAAGGCTAAAGTACGAATTATGGACCACTTGGGGGATATGAGAAGACAGAGGCCTGAGAGTCCTGTTGACATGCACTTCTTGTCTAAACATCAAAGGTTGGAGAAGAGTTTATTTTTTAGTATTATGGCATGACTGACTTACACTGATGGAAATTTTAAACAACAATTAAACAGACTAGAGAGTAGAATGATTATTAATTTTCACACCTTGTGTCCTCATGGAATGAATTTGGAAAACAATTTGAATATTTAGATTAAATAAGTAAAATGTAAAATCATATTATATTGGAAAATTAATACATGGGCATATTAATTGTTCTAAATATTGATATTTATTATTATTAATTATTAATATTTAATAAAATGAAGGTACTTTTGGAAGTATTGTAACACAACACAAGAATTATATTGTCAAATAATAGAGGATGTAGTTAGATGTAAAATGAATTTACAATTATGGGTTGATTTAAATTTTTGGTAGTGAGAGAAAAAATATGTATATAGGGAAAGTAAATCAATATAGCACTTGTTGTAAATATAGTGATAACATGCTAGGAACATATGTTGGGTATCCATATTTTCAACACAGCCATTGAAAAACATGAAGAAAAGAAAGGACATATTGGTGTAGTTAAAATAGATGCATTTAGTAGTTTTAAGAAATGCAATATTCTTTATTTATTCATGGCTGGACTTGAATGAAGAAATGGTAGTGCAATTTGTTACTATACAGTGTTAAAATTCCATTAGTCTGTTTGATATTTACTGAAACATTCCACTTTAAATTTAGTTTTTTTATTTATGGAGAATAAAATATATATAAAGTTGATAAATGAAATATACACTGATATGTTAAAAATAATAGTTTTTGTTTTTACATTTTACACTGTCATTGAAAAATATGAAGAAAGTGAAGGAACTATTGATGCATTTAAAAATAAATGCATCTAAAAGTGTTGAAATGTTGTGTCATTAATGCATGTATATTTGTTGTTGAATGAAGAAATGGTAGTGCAATATGTATTCAAGAATGTGATTTTAAATCATAGTTTCACTAGTCTGTTTAATGTTTAATGAAGTATTTTACTTTAAATATTGGCTTAGTAGTAAAACAATTAATTAAATAATTATTTATTTAACTGTGAAATTGTTTGAAAATTAATTGAATAATTGGAAAGATGAATTGTATATATAAGGACATACTTGCTATGTTAAAACGTTCCAACAGAAGGCAAGAAGCCGAGGTACCAGAACGTGTATTATCTGTAGTGCTCCAGTTTGTGTTCCTGTTTGCTGGTGTGTTTTGGAGATTCATTGCTGCTTATGTATGTAGGAATTGTTCATATTTTGGGACATGGAGACCACTGATGCTTTGGTAACTACAGCCAGCTTTTCATTTGTAGACTTAATCGCTGATCGTGAACATAGATTTGCCTTAATGGATCTCTGGGGATCTACATTAGAAAGTGGCGAGATGGATAAATTCTGTTTGTTGGAGAGACTAATGACCAGCGAAGTAAATTTTCTATAACAGTAAACTGCTTGAAAAGTATATTTCTTTAAATATCACTCCAAGCGGCCTTCGAATTGACCGGTTGCCGGCTGGTGATTTTGCTGATGATGAGAGTGATCTTTTGGCCGAGTGGAGGCAAGCCTCACTACAATGTACTATTGCTTGGTTGTGGGTCCTGATTAAAAGGAATGCTCAAAACATGGAGAAATTGTGGGGGGAAATTACAGCATTACAGGAGACACTTTTGAAGGAAATCCCCATACAAAGGTACAAGCAAATGTTTAAACAAATTAATTCTAATGTACAAAAAGCAGAGACTAATATTACTGAACATAAAAAGAAGAAACTCAACAGAGATACAAAAGACTTTGAAAGTGGTTCAATCTACATTTGTTCATGTAGAGGGCATGCTAAGACTTATCATAAGAGCAAAAGGCCAGTGTCTGAGGTCCGTGATTTGTCTGTGTCTTTAGGTGAACAGTTTTCAGGGAGGAAAAGGTGTTTTCTTCAAGGAAGTTAATTCAGAAGAGTCCCTGAATTCAAAAAACGTGATGGAAGGGCAAAGACAGCCTCAACAACAACTCAGGCCAAAGCCGGTAAGGGGAAAAGGCAACGGAAGAAACAGGAAGAAGTAAGACTGTTTAATTTAAATCAACGTGTTAGCAATAGACTTGTAAATGACTCTCATGACTCTTATGCTTCTCACAGTGCTGTTAAATATGTTACCAATATTTCTGGTGCTTATTTAACCCCCAAAACATCTGGAGGGTGGCATGAAACATGTAATACATATGAAGAAATAGGATTGTTTAACTTAAATGAAAATGTAAGTGATAAATGTGTAAATCATTCTTGTGTTTCTTATAGCACTTCTAGCAATGAAAATAATTTGAATGTAGCTCAAGATGATGATCATTTAAATTATGAAATGCTTACAGGGGCTCAAGATCATGAAGCTGAAAATAATGCTATGAAAATGATTAATCTCACGGATGTTAACATTTCTGATGCTGCTGAAAAAGTTTTACTTAGAGGGACAAAATTTGTACCCACTAGAATGCCATCTTTGGCAGACATGATTATAGATGTTAAGAAATTTTGTCGTAAGTTAAATCTTAAAGTGTTTTTTCGATGCTACAGGTAGTGTCAGCATTAGCACAACAGCATGTGTGATAGCATCTGCTTTTGTAACCAGTGTCTACACTGGTGTGTGCTGTCACTCTCCATGTCACAAATATGTCTACCAGGGACTGCCATGCCATCACCTCCATGACCAGAACATTGTCAATCATTACAATATGGAGAGAGATTCCATGTGGGATTTGGTAGTCATGTGCCATCCACACATGTAATTAAGGTGGATGTGCAGAATGCCTATACCAGTGAAAACAAATAGTTTTTGTAGTATTAATCATCTTTACTGCAGGGAATTTTCAGTGTCCAATGTGGAAAATGTTTGGAGTTACACAGGTGTTAGTTTGTGAACCCTACACTGATGCCTTAATGTGATATGACAACATGTGGAGTAAATATATTTGATTGCCATGGATAAACAGAAGAGATCCACCACTATGCTGGCATTCTAGTTATAGCCTTTCTCTCTGATGTCCTTGGGGACATTAACTACACTCCCTTTGGCATCACTTCCCTGCCTACTTCAAAAAGAATCCAGTATATCATCTGGCAGGGTGTCTACTTTATTAACTATCAGGTGAAGTGCAATAAATGGGGAGTTATATACAATGTGTCTGCATCATGCAGACAGTTCCTGTGATTCCCACATCTGACATACATGTGACCACTACCAGTGGTTCATGTGGGTTGACTTCCTCAGAGAATCTAGTTGGCAGGTGCATATACTGGCAACCACAGAGTCCCTGATTTGCTGTTACCAATGATTCAGGCAGTAGGACACTTATAGTAATAGCGTCTAGTTTTATATGTTGCAGATTAAGCAGGATGTGCTCTGGAGCCATGGGTGATGACCACAGGCTGTGGCCCCCACACTGTGATGGAGATGGCATACAGCAGTGTACTTTCAAAGATGAATGCATCATTAAATGTGCATTCTGACTCATGAAGTCTTTTTTCTGTTACTTGGATATATTAGGTGGCACACTGCAGTAGGTACCTGACAACTTCAGTAAGATATTCCTGAGCTATACTCATGTTACGCAAGATGGTGGTATGAAAATATTAAAGCAGATTCAACAAGGAAATGTTGTAGCACTACCTGACAAACCTATGGAAAAGTTGAGAAGGAATTGCATGATAAGTTATCAGTGGTATCCTAGGCGAGGCAGAAATATTTGCAATATGTAGAAACACTGGAAAAGAGGTGGCATGTAGTCCACAAATATGGGCCAATAAAAAGGACAACATGGCATAAAACTGATGCATGCATTCTCACATGCAGGCTGTGCAGTACTGTTTATTGAATGGCCATGTTGTGCATCAGCCATTACCTTGTGCAAAGAGGCTACAGTTGTGGGCTGGGCACAGTCATCATTAACCCAGTAGTGACAGGAAACAGCAGTGTTATGACTGGTGTAAGAAACAAAAGTAGTGAGAGATATTACAACTGAAGATGTCCCATCCAAGGGATGGTGCAGCACATTGTCGATGTGTATGGATATCCTCTTGTAGCACATCCATTTGAGGAGGCAGTAGATGAATGACATCCATGATCCTGCAGGTGGCCATGTTTAGATGTTGCATTTAGTAGGCCAATAGAGGGTAGAAATGGTATAGAATTGTAGGACACAGAGCAGCTGGCATGGTGGGTCATCCTTGCAGAGGAGCTGCATGAATGGCAGCCACAACATTAGACTGCCCATGCCAAGGGGTGACACTGATGAACCTCTGGAACAGTTTTTGTGAGTGATGCATTTTCTGGAATTGTGTGTGACATTTGTGTAAACCAAGCTTAGGGCCATCCATGTGTATCCAGACCCTTGCATGACTACAGCCAGTATGGTCTGTGAAAGCATTATAATACAGGGTTTTGGATGCAGTCTTCATGGATGCACTAAAAGATGCAATGTTGGCTGCCAATTACCTGATCAAGTATGTCCCTATATGCCATATCATTGTGCATATGTTGTTGGTAGTCCCACACTCTATGTGGCTGTTGAACATCCTTTTATAGGCCCACAGTCTATGCAGCTGTTGAACATCATTTTACAGGCTATAAAGCATTATAGTGAGTGTAGTGGCTACTTGGGCCTGGACTACTGGCATGCACATTCACTGATTGATGGCAAGGGTGGAACCCAGGTTATGGAATGACATGGAGTCATGGAGGTGAAGTCCACCTATATGCCTCTCCTGTTTGATGGGTTCCCCCACCCTTGAGGCTGTGTGGATCAATGATTTTTGTCTGTTGTGGTGACTCTTTTGTACTTTGTGCAGGGATATTGCCCAGTGCTAGACACACAAGATGCCTTGGTTTTAGGATGCAGTATAATATATTTGACCCTGCAGTGCTCCTGTTATAATTTTCATATTATGGCCATACACAGCAATGCTTTGCTGCCACACCTGGTCCTGGAAAACCTTGTCTGTATACCATTTGTACATAGGGCCTGCAGTAACCTATTTGCTAGACTATTAATTTTTTCTACATTTCATACCATATACCATCTGGGCCTGTTACTGAATCAACATTTACTTTTGTAAGTTATTCGTCTTATTTTTTTTTTCCAATTCTTCTTTAAAACTTTTTGGAAAATTATTGACTTTCCTTTCACTCTTATTTTCCATCCTTCTATTCTGTACATGTTTTCCACATTCTGTACAACAATATTCATAATTTGCTCTTGTGGTCTTTTTCCCCCTCCATTTACATTTTCATTTCTCTCATTATACTAATATTCTTCTTTATTATTGTACCCAGTCATGCAGATACCTCTTCCTTCTCCTTTGTAAATAACATCTGCCTGAATGGTAATGCCTATTTTTTCTTGATTTCTTATATATATATATTTATTTTTCCATATTGCTATATTCTCTTGTATATTCTCTTGTATTATTCTCTGAAGTCTCTAATACATTTCTATAAATTATCCCATATTTCACTTTCTCTTCCTTTCTTACATCATCTTACCACTGGAAAAAAAAAAACCCTTTTTATGCTTTTTAAGTTCATTCCACCACTCAGACCAGTTTTTATAGAGGTTCTTTATGTTTATATGATACTTTCATAACTGCAATACCTCCCATTCTACAATTTCATCCCATAATTTCTCATTTATTCTTTTGAATCCCTTTCCTGTTTTAATACACTGCCTTTCTTCCATCACCTCCCTCAATCTTTCTAAATGACCTGAAAAACCCATCACAATTGTATCACAGTCTGGGATTCCCAAGCCTTACAATAATGCAAAATAATCAATTTCAGATCCAAGTGTTCCCCTTCTATAAGTCCAGTGGCTTTTGTTTCACACAGCTAACTTACTACATTTTATCATGTCCTGTATTTTTACATCTTGCTCTTTCTTTTTATGTCATCCCCTTAAATCACAATTAAAGTCTCCTGCAATTACAATTTTCATGTTAACCAGCAGAAAGTCTATTAGCTGATGAAACAGATTCTTCTCGCTATTTGTATTTGAATACATTGCTATAATTCTTTAAACATCTTCTCTGTACCTCACATCCGTATTAGCTAACCTTCCTATCATTACCAACATTACATCTAGTATTTCCCTGTGTTTTATACTACACAACCACTCCAGAACAATTTTCACTTCTTAAGTTCCATATTACATTTCCACTCCACAATTTTTCTGTTTGTAGTCTTTCCTCACTTGCCAAGAATCTTTCATTCCCTAGCATAATAACATCCCCATCACATTTATCACACCATTCCAGTATCCTTATTCTTCAAACAGTGTTAATAAAACCGTTCAAATGTACCAAAAGTACTCAAAATAGTTGCCTTTTCTTCATTTTACATTTAGGGGGAATATTTTCAAATTTTCATTTTCTTGCTTTCACTCTGTGACATGGCTAGCCACCCCATAGTGTAAATCTTGGCTTAGATGATTGTCACTGTTGAGATGACACCCTGACCCCATGTGCAAAATGGGAAAAAGGGGTTGTGGATGGATATATGAATTGGTTTTCTTGTTTTTACTCTTTTTTTTCTATTGAATATTTTCCCAAGTTTATGTACAAATAATCCTTGATCCTCAGAATCAGATTTTTCACTGGCTAGAACTTCAAAAAAAATTAGTGTCAGCCATTTCTCTTTACATCTCTTCTTGCATGCAAACTCCCCCCTCCTTTTCCCTGCATATTTTTTCTTCTTCTACAGTTTCTTCTTCTTCTAGTTCACCGTGTTCTTCCACTTCTTCTTGTTCTTACTCATGTATGTTTTCTTCCATTCCCCCTTCATTTTCATTATTTACTGTTCGCACTTTGCAGCCCCTTTTTACACAAAGTGCATTCAGTCACACAGCTTCTTGCTTTATGTCCTTTCTCCCCACACTAGCTAGATTGTGTCTTGTCACAATTATTAACTAAACGAGGAAAGTCCCCACAGAAGAAATGTGATTTAGGCTGGACAACATATCTTAATAAACCTGTTTGATCAGCCCCAAAAATAACCCTAGCCAAGTATTTCATCATATTTTTTTCACATTTCAAAACAGCTTCCAATCTCCACCATCCAGTCCATAAGTTTATCTCATTGTTAAGCTTTACAGTATCATAAATTTTCACACAGCCCATTTAGGTCTTTTTTTTACATTTTCTTCCTCTAGTTCATTACTTCTAAAACTGCAATGTAACAATTTTGTTTGATATTTAAGTTACTACTGGAGAACAAATAATTGTTTCATGGATAAATGTCTTTCTTTTGTTACACACAGTTCCAGAAATGTTATCATTATCCCATTAGTTTTAAATGCTGTCACAAAAACTTCCTGCCTAATATGTATAAAAAACAGAATTCTTGAGCCCAGAACAGTGACCAAATTGCCTCATTCATAATATAAGTCTATTATAATGTCAGTTTTTATTCTTATTCTCATAGCTGACCTTCTCTTCTTTTTTAAAAAAGTTTTGCTCAAAGTTTGTTGCTGCTGTCCTTGTTTACCTGCTGTCTGCTCCATACACTTTAAATACTGCATTTGCTACTGCCACAAAACCAGACTTCTTGTCAGTTTGTTGCTGCTGTTCTCGTTTACTTGTTGTCACTTCTGCATAAGTTTTAACTGTTATATTCTCTGTTGCCACATTACTTGCTTCCTTCACCACATTACCATCTTCAACACTTCTGAAAAATGTATCTGTCATCTCAGCCCATGAAAACGCAAAACTGTCAGCTAGATCATTTTGCTCAATTACTTTCAACAGAACATCATCTGTACGCCCTCCTGATGCCAGTTCTGTTGCATACACCACTCCGATGGGCTTGCTTATTTTATTCTCAATTAATACAGCTAATATAGCTATGTGTGTCATCCACTTCACAAGAATTTTTATCTGCATTCTGAGACTCCATATCAGACAATTCTTCTCCATATTTCCTTTTCCACCTCCAAACTCTCCACAGTTTTTCTCTTCTCTATGCTACTGCTTCTCATAGACTTTTTCCTTGCTGCTGTAGGAGCTCTCTGGTGCTGTCTATCAGCTCCAAAGAGTAGTCAAAGTTCTGTTGATGCTCTGGCCAAATTGCCCCCAGTAATTATACCACCTTAGGTCTCCCCTGAAAAAAGGCTACTAGCCTAGTGGGACTAAACTGGGCAACAAAGGATAAATAAATAAAAAAAAAATAATTCTCCCCATCTGCCTTTCTTCATTAAATATAGAAAATGACCACCTTTTACAGTAAAAATATAGCCGTATTCCCCCCATCTTCCCTTCATTTTACCCTTTTGCATGTTTCTGTATTTGCTCATTCACCATTTCTGGATTCCTTATGTCTCCCTTTTCTCCTGATTCACTCGATGAATTGAGATGGTATTTTGCTGCAACCTACTTTCAGTGCCACTGATGCAGCCACAAAAGTTTTGCATATGATGCACATAGTGTCAGGCATGCCACTTCGTTCTGCTACTCGCATCAGTCACGTGACCATCCATGGCATGGCCTCCTCAGTATTGAAAATGTTGCCATTCCTGTGACTGCAGTACTTTAATATGTAGTATCATTCCCCAACATACTGGCTTTATGTTACACTTCCTACAGAGTTATTCTTTATCCTGTTACGCTGCATCACAGCTCTGCTATTTGGCATAGAAACATAGCATTACAGACCTTTTTGAATACTTTCAATGTTTGAAGTAGTCTATTTCAGTGACACACACGCACACTGAAGTCACTGCAACACATTTGCTCAGCTATGACAAGATGACTGCATGTTTTCTTTGATTTCCATTTAGTTTTCTAACTTATTTGGCAATGATTGTAGAACTGATGTATTTATAAAAGTATGAACAAAGTACTGGTTTTGTAGCAGACTGAGCCCCTCTGACAAATAAAACGAGTAGCAGGTGTGTATGTAGCCATACCTCTCAACCTCTTAGAGCAATAAATCTGGACAAAGCCATAAATAATGGGGGGACAAAGGCCTGAAAATAGGGACAATTTTTAAATATTGCACTTAGAAAGTATATAGAATAACAGATTTTGCATTAGCATTCATTTTCTGAAGGTTATGATATGTATCTCAAATGTCATTATTTCTTGACTTAAATCTTTAACAATTTGCCAATGATTTGCTAGAAAATCACACTTTTATGAAAAATGGACCAAAAATATTAGGCAAAAATCTGGACATTCTGCAAAAAACTGTACAGTTGAGTGGTATGTATGTAGCTAGTTCAAAATATTTCCCAAATTTGCCACTAGTTATTAAACACTCTGCAACTTTGCCATGAAATTTATATAATAGTCATTACTGCAGAGTCTAAGACTGAGTGATCTATGATCCTAGAAATGTCACATTAAAGATAGAAGTAGAAACCTGATGGAAGTAGAGAGAGAAGAGAGAAAGAAGACGTGTCATCACTTGAAGAAGGGAGTCCTGTAGTCTAGAGAGTAGGTGGATATTTAATGGTAAAGCACAGTCATCTGCATACACACACACACACACACACACACACACACACACACACACACACACACACACACGCGCGCGCACGCGCATACTCGCATACAAACACTCACACACATACACTCAGAGCTGGATAAAGAGATTCTTAGATGTCATACTAGAAGTGAATGTATTTGAGAACACAGCCTATATACAAAATTCTAGAGAACTGAGAGACAGTAAGGAACAAAAGGCAGTGGAAACACAAACAAAAGCAAAATGGAGTATAAAGAATGATGGGCAAAGGAAAGGGTAAACAAAAATGCAAAAATGGAAAACCAATGGTTTACAAATGACCAAGCAGGATTTACCCTTCCTTTTGTGATGGACAGAAAGGGAGACTAATGTGATACTTTGCAGTAAATATAGCTGACAGCATGACAAACTTCTTTCAACTGCAAATATTACTTTGATTAACAAAAAGTTTTAATCATATTATTTGTGCATATTAGTCAAAAAAAAAGTGAAAACAAATGCACAAAATTTAGTTTATGCTGTACCTAGTATTATAAGCATGTTATAGTTAGCCTTTAATTTTTTGACTGAACAGTTACATCTTTCTCATTTAAATTGTATGAGGTTGCTGAGATGACCTGAGGATTTCCTCAAAAACAATAAATATTTCTTAAAATATTTCTCATTTGAAGACAAGGGTAAACATTAACTTAAGGCACATTAAGGAAAATTGTTAAAGAGCCTTTAAATAATATATACTAGTACTAAAAACTGAGCTGAGCTGAGATTTCTACTTAACCTATGACTTTTACAGTCATAGTGATGAGTTATTTACAGTGAACTGGATTTTATGAGTTTCAGTTTGGACAAAGTCCACAAATATTTTGCTGCTAATGCATGTCTTTGTGACTTATGTGAAGATTAATGTGTCACATCTGGAACACTTATATAGTCTGTTTTGTTTTCTGTTTGATGCTTCTTGGTAATATCAGTAGATTAATAGCTAACCAATTGTGGTAGATGTTAGCCATTACTGCATGAATAAGGCTATATACTTGCCGTGATCTCAGGGCTTTGAGAGTCCACTCAGTGAAGTTTTAGGTGCATACTAATACCCTAGTAGTCAGCCTTTATATACAAGCAGCTACTGGAACAGGCTAATATCTTGTCTTCTTTGCATAACTGAGCAAGAATACTGCCTGTCAGAGTATCATAACATCATTTGATACATTCAGTTGTTATTTATTTATTTATGTATTTATTGCATTTGTTTACAGGGAAAGAGAAACTGGCATTTTTTTTTCAGTGACATCCTTGGGAGACCCCCCCCCCCCAACAACAACAGTAAAGTACAAACAAAGGTTCAATAGTACACAGTGATAGCACTAATTACATTTGTTGGTACAGATGCACTGTCAGTAACAGATGTACTCAAAGCATCCAGTAATTCAGTTAAGGCCATCATATACTCAGTGGTGGGACAGCTTGTAACAGCGCAAACAAACCAAGTTTGATAATCATGAAAAGATAAACACTTTTTGCATACATTTCTGACATCAGTGAGAGGGCAATGGTACATCTTAAATGTGATGGCTTTGATGTCTGCAGAGAACATTTGCTTTAAATATGTCATGTATTTATTTGTTTTTAGTTTGATAAATGGCCTATTGAACTCATATACCAGCTGCTTTGAAGAAAAATACTTCCTTGTCTCACTTCAGCTTTCCACCTTGCGTCATCAACTTGTGAAACAAAGATGGCAGCACATTAAGAGGCCAACACCAATGGTTTAGACGGATAAAGTGTGGCTTATGGACTATGCAGCCTGAACTTAATTAGCAGCTTGATAGCTTGATGGTGTTGGCAGTTGATGATGGGTATCCCTATAATGGGAAGCAGGGAAAGGTGGAACAAAATGCAGGCAGGCACAGTCACTGAGAGGTGGGATGGCATTGTAGTTGGTGCTCTGGTGTGACATTGTGGCTCAGAAAGTCATTGCCTGATGGTAGTCCTCCTTAATGAAAAACATGGGAGCATGTACTAGTAGGGATGTGGCACTGTGATTCCCCAAAGTAATGTTGGTAGCCCATTCCCACTTCTGTGGGTGAAGTTAGGGACTTACCCAAAAGCTCTCATCATCAAGACGCTAATGAGAGCATGATTACATCAACATATTCCTAAATGATTGCTCTTTTAGATGGTTTTGCTCTAGCACATCTAAGAACTTGTGATTGCCAGGTAACAAAGAACATCTGATTGCTAGAAAAAAAATGATGAAATCTGATGGGGGAGGTTTCGTGTTTAGCAGGCAGTGGAGGGAAAATTAAACGAGAGAAAAGACAATTTGATATAAACATACTTTGAGGTTTAACTCCAAGTGTTCGATTTCTTCTATTAAACTGCATGTCCATCATTTTTTTCTGTTTTTTTTAGTTTTCTATTATTTTGGTACAGTTTATTAATACTTGAGACAATTACTGTTGTGGCATTTAGTCTGGAATTATGGATTTTTTTATTTTTTAAAGATGATGTCTCTTTGAACTCTATATTATTGTTTGTTCTTCCTTTACCTCCTTTCTTCAAGGTTGTTCATATTAAATATTTTCATTTATCTTTAAAGATTAAGACACTGGGCTGTTAATAATTTGCATCCAGCACTACAGGGTTTGATTCATTCAGTATGCATTTACCAGCTTTGTGACTGAGAAAATCACTTAATCAGACATTGCTCCTGGGCTGAGTCTGGGAAAAGCTACCACCTTGGTTATCAAATATAAATAAGTAAACAGTGAACACTATGCACCTTTTTTGCTACCCTGCTCTAGTTGTCATATGGTCTGTGCACATTTAGGTAATCTGAAATGACTTGACAACCTTTAGGTATTTTCAATTTCTGTTCCTAATCCAAGTACATATTTCTTTTCAATGATACCACTTCCTATCTGTACTATTTTGCAATGAATTTAAGCTACTGTGTTTTCAAACACTCATCCAGTTGTATCAAATTCCTTTTATCTGTTCTGTTTGTTGCAATGTAATCGCTGATGCGTACATTTCTCACATCAGTGAAAGGGCAATGCTAGTACTACTTCTATTGAAAATGCTTTCCTTGTACATCTTAAATGTCACCCTAAACTTGGGAAATACCATTTCTTAATGAATCTATGTACACAAACACTGAGGTACTTAATCTTTTTTGAATATGTCATCATTTAAGTCATTAACAGAAAGACCTTTAGGCAGCCAAACACTGCAAATGTTTAAGAGCACAAGTCTGACTTAACTTTTCTGTTACCCTCCCCCCAATTTCTACAACTTAAGGTACCAAATGGATCTTGAACTGGTTTTAATTAGTCTTGGGACAGGTTGCACTTAAAAAGATTGTTGGCATCATCCAGTTTTATATTATTGTTATGGATTTTGCATTTAGTGATACACAGCAACAGTGTTTAGAAGCTGGAGGAAATCATTTGACAGGGTATCAATGGGGGTGCATCTACTACAAGACACAAAATAAGCTAGCAAAAGAGCAAAGAGGTCATAGCCAAAACAGGAAGGATAGAGGCAGGCCAAATACTGACAAACTGGAAAGAAACATTCACAGAAAATAGAAAAATCCCCAGATGAAGCTCAAGATATAAAGTGGAAGGCATTTTCATGACTAAGGCAGGTGATGCAGGAGAGGCCTGCAATTTCTGGGTGATTACAAAAACATCAGAACAGGAGCACTGAAAATAACAGACCACCACATGCATTAGTGGGATATGAAAGATTAACATAAGGAATTTTATTTACTTTGTTTCTCTGGTAGTTCCCACTAACCTGGTGACTTGCTTTTAGGGGTGGTCTATGTGGTATTACACTGGCTTACCAAAAATGCTGCTTAACTTTTTACAAACAGCAGCTACTGAATAATTTCATAATGTTCCTTTACCCAAAAAGATAGTTCAGGCAAGTGAAATGAGAAAGAATTAATGAAAATAAATAAAACAAATGTATCTGTAGAAAATATCCAGTTGTAATTGGAACTGTGCTACTTGTTTGAACTTTCTTTTTTGTGATAATTTATTTATTTTATTTATTCATTTATTTATTGACATTTATTTACTGGGAAAGTCTGACTGGGCACAGATGCCCTTTTCAGTGGAGGCCTGGGAGAAAAGCTCCAAGGTAACAAATTTAATGCAATCAATATTTACTGTAACACATTTTATAATGCTGTCACATTATATGCATAACATAGTAGTCAATATAATAACATTTGGGTTGATATTCCCAACATTAATATAAAGCATTATATTGAGAGTTTATAGATAGAAGGGTGGTGAACATGCCTCTCAAGTGTACCTCATTACGAGGAATGTACCACATTTGAGGTCTTAAAAAGTTCACGTTCCTCGAAGTTCCTCAAAGTTCCACATTGAAAAACTATGTCACACATTCAGCGTTAGGAATTTTTTAAAGTGAAATCCATTGAAAATAGAAATTAATCATTAATTCATCAAAATATCTTCTTTATAAGTAAAACCAGCATATTTTAACCATCCTATGACCTTCCTAGTTGAAGTTGTCAGTAAGCCATTAGTATGTGTTCCACATTTTGCCCATTTGTTCCACATTATGAGGGCTAGTGTTCCTCATTTCTGAGATGGAAGGTTGAGAGCTATGGTGGTGAATAAGAAAAGGAGGAGTAATTTAAAAAATACATTACAGTGAGGTATTAGAGGAGATAAGCCAGTTTACGTGTTACTAGGGAAGTAGCGATGGAATGGAAATTTGGTTGTGCTAAATTAGAAATAGGTTTAATAGTTTAAGTAGTACAATAAAGTGAAGTATTGGGAGAGGATAATCAGGTTAAGTGATCTAATGGGAGATATAAGAAGGTGATGAAGGATGTTAGGAGAACCTATGTCATGGACGAGGAGCAAGGACAAAGCCAGGAGGCAGAAAGAAAGTCTTTTAGCAATGGTTTGAAAAGATGAGGGTGTGAGATAGACCTGATTGATATAGGAATTTTATTCCAAGTCCTGTCTATGTTATTGGAAAAGACACAGAATCAAGCAGCTCTTTGTGGTTTGTAGATGGTAAGCAGTTGTTTATAATTTGAACGTAGGAGATGGTTTGGTAGACGCAAATGGAATATGGGTATAGATGATCTTTTGAGTTACTATGAGCTGGGTATAATATAGATGGTGAGGAAGTTCAAACTAGTAAAGTGTTTTTAGTACTAAACAGTGGTGGGTCTGGTAAGATTTTTTGCAAACAAAGCTGGCAACTTTGATGTAGCATTGTTCAAGTTTAGAACTAAGTGAGGCTTGTAGGTTGGTCATGATAGGGGCTCCATATAGGAGAAGCACTGTGAGGTAATTGATAACTAGAGTTACTTGGCAGGGTTTGTAAGGAATTTCTTTTCTTTGTGAAGGGTACCTAGTTTTGATGGGTTTTCTTGACTCTGTTGTGGATATGTAAATCAAATTTAAGATTATCATTGACTGTCATGTCAAGTAGATTTATGTGGGAAGTAACTTCAGTCTTGGTATTATTTAAGAAATACATTTTAAAGTTGTTTTTTTTTCAAGGAAATAGGATTTTGGAAAAAAATAAAATTCATTTTTAATTTAATTGTGGGGATTTAGTAGCAGGTGACTATCCTGTAGCCAACTTGAAGATGTTGGAGGTTATCTGAAGTGCATATTAGGGTAGAATCATAGGTTCATAGGTGTGTACTAGGCTGATGGCCCTGGGGCCTTTACAAGCCTAGCCATAGGATTACCCTGGCATCATGCCACCCAACCTTAGTTCACAGTGCCTCTGTCGAGTAGAGCCACTGGAGTTATCCCCGGGATGAATTTTCTATTTCCCATCCACTCATCAAGATTTTTCTTGAAGAGGGTCAGTGAGGTGCTCTGCTTGACATGTATGGGAAGTCTATTCCATAGCATAGGCAGTCTCTGGGTTATGAACCTGTCCCTCCAGTACATTCTGTTAATTGTGGTAATGAGGTTGAGGTCTCTGGAGCATGTAGTGTGGAGGGATTGGGATTTCTTTAGATGTAGCATTTCTAACAGAGCTGGGTCAGACATGGCTTTGTAAGTCAACCAGAGATTGCCTCTAAGCAGGTGATATGAGACAGAGAATAGTTGGAGTTTTTTGAGTCTGTCCATATAGGACAAGTGTTTTAAGGCCTGGGATTCTCTTTGTGAGGTACTTTTGTGGCCTCTCCAGTTGTTGCAGGTGTTTAGTGAGGTACATGTCAAATGGGGCATTGTACTCGATGATTGGCCTAATGAGGGAAGAGTAGAGGGAGACAATGACCTCTTTCTTCCTGGATGCAAAACCCTTAGTAATGAGATGTGCCACATATAAGGACTTTCTGACCACAGTGGCAATGTGGTGATTAAAAGAGAGGTTGCTGTCAACCTGTGTTCCTAGATCTCTTATAACACCTTCTGTGTTCAGTGGACTACCATCAGTGTGGTAAATCATGGGAACTGGGTTTTTCCCAAAGAGGATGATGACACAGTTTTTTGGCATTGAGCTTAAGGCCATGGTTCTGACACCAGTCGTTGGTGTCAGTAAAGCCATTCTGTAGGATGTCAACATCACTTGGAGAGTTAATAATCACTCCCAACTTGCAATCGTCTGTGAACTTTGTCAGCCAGAGTCCCTTCTTGTTGGCCTGGACTTCAGAGAAGTAGATACCAAACAGGAGAGGACCCAGGACCGAACGCTGTAGGACTCCACTTATGACTAGTCAGCAGTCTGACTTGGAGTCAGCTACTTTCACACTGTGGGTTCTATCTGTGAGCCAGTTTGCAACCCACCTAGTGATATAAGAGTTGATGCCTAGCTTAGTGAGTTTTTCTGTGATTCCTGTGTGAGGAATGGTATCAAAGGCCTTGGCCAGATCAAGGTAGGCTGTATGAACCACCTTGCCTTCATCCACAACTCTGGTGACTGACTCAAAGTCGTCGAACAAGTTGAGCAGGCATAATCTACCCTTCACAAAACCAAACTGTGTGGGATCCAGAGTTTGGAGATTCCCTATATCCCTGTTTATTAGGTCTATGATGATGCATTCCATAGCTTTGCATATCAGGCTGGTCAGGCTAAAGGGGCGATAGTTCCCAGGGTCTGTAGTCGCTCCTCCTTTGTGGAGAGGGATGACTATAGCAGTGAGCCATTCAGTAGGAACAAAGCCTGAGGAGAGGCTGTGATTGAACAGAGCACACAGGCGAGCTGCCATTTCACTCTGTAGTTCATGTAGAACACAGCCAAGGATATTGTCAGATCCCATAAAAGCTGCATTCTTGGCCTTGGACAGTGCGGTTTTAACCTGTGCAGCAGTAATAATTGGTGCCTGCAAATCTACTGGTATTATGACTGGTCCTTTGGGGGATGAAAGAGGGGTAAAGTTGATAAAGTTGGCACTGAATCTGTCGGCCAGAATATTGGCAATAACTGGTGTGCAGTAATATGTCCTAATGCATTTGGTAAGAAACAGTGGTACATCAAAGGCAATGCTTTATGGCTGTTGAACAAAGTTGCTCAGTAATGAATTTGCTGACCAAAGTGGAGTAAAATGTCTGAGCTGTTGCACCCTTGCAAGCTGTACATAGAGATAATATAAGGAGATGTCCAACATGAGAGGTGCAGTAAAGCATATGCATCCTGGGAGGCTCTGGGCTAAACAAAAATGTTTGAACTGTGACTTTGTAACAAGCCAATAATTTGTGATGTTTTCCATTGAAAAAGTTGGTAAATTATCTTAATTTAAAAACTGGAAAATTGCTAAAACTGTGAGATATGCTGCTAAATTAATCAAGACATTTAAAATGTTAATTACAGGCAATTCAGTTATTCTGTAGTGTGGTATTCCACAGCTGAGTGAGTAGAATACCATTTTTTTTCAAAATAAGCCACTGTGAAATACTGGTACATTAACTGTGCAGTGTCTGTGGGGAATGTAAATTTATAAAATCCAAACAGTCTTCTATTGCTTGACTAATGGTGATGCAGGTGGTTAATTTGAAGATTCAGAACTATACATTGTCCTTGTGCTGTGCCTAGACCAGGAAAAGGCATCTGGTGACAGTGAGAAGGTGGTATGCTAAGAAGAACATTTTGTGTGTGTGTGTGTGTGTGTGTGTGTGTGTGTGTGTGTGTGTGTGTGTGTGTGTGTGTGTGTGTGTGTGTGTGTGGGTGTGTGCGTGTGTGTATGTGTGCGTGTGTGTGTATGCTTTACACAGAAGGAAAGTTTCTGGTGGATCTAATGAAAAGGCTGGGCTAATGTGTGTAGCTATGGAAAAGCAAAGTTGGTTACTACAGCAACTGAATGCTAATGAGCAAGTGGAATGCACAGGTGAAAATGCTGCTTTTCGGGAGAGTGTAACTGCAACACTAGAGCTGTTGTGGTAAAGCCATTTGTTAAGGAAAATCCAGATGAAACCTTGCAGGATAAAATTAAGCAAATACAAGAAATACATAAGCAAGCACTGCAAAGTATAACAGCAAAGCAAATCGGTTTAGAACAAAGTCTGGCAGAAAAAAAAGTACAGCAACTCATGAATGTATGTAAGGAAATATACAGAGTAGTAGCTCAAGATTAGAGAATGGGTGATCTGTACATCTCCAGTCTGATTGGATAACAAACATTCTCCAGCAGAATGTTAATGTACAGGTAATACTTGCTAAAAAACAAGTCTGCGTCTTTATGGCAACTTCTGCGTGAAATTCAGACTGTTAAAAAACAAATGCCCACTACCTTTTATAATTGCTAAGCAGCGCTTTGCTTTTTAGTGATCATAAAATTAAAATCTTAAAGTAAATAAATAATAAAAGACTGTGTGAGTTTGCTGTATGTGTGTGTGTGTGTGTGTGTGTGTGTGTGTGTGTGTGTGTGTGTGTGTGTATATGTATGAGAGATTGGGAGAGAAACAGCACTGACTGCAACAGACAGTCCAGTATCACAGTTTCTTTAAAAAGAAATAGTTATGCAACCTTGATATTACAATATAAATCCTATACACATGGAAAGTTTATTAAAAAAATGCAGTAATAAAATATATTTTAAATGGCAACTGTGCATTCAGTCATTCTTTATTACAACACTATGTTATTCGGTTTCTGTCTTATACAAGTGGTACAGTGAATTGTTTTCTGTTTAAACTGTGAGGTTTGGCCAACTGAGACCTACATGAGTGGAGTTAAGTAGATTTTTACCTGCACTTTTATCAAATAATACACAATTTAAAGTAATTTGTTTGTGTTGCATTGAGCAATATCTAGCTGGAAGTTGACTGTTTTTTCAGTAGGTCTTATACAAGTGGTATTTTCAGTTAAGGCTTGTTAAAAAACTTGCATAGCCAGTGATAAGTGGGGGTAGTTTACCTCATTGTTATTCGGTTTCTGTCTTATACAAGTGGTACAGTGAATTGTTTTCTGTTTAAACTGAGCTTTGGCCAACTGAGACCTACATGAGTGGAGTTAAGTAGATTTTTACCTGCACTTTTATCAAATAATACACGATTTAAAGTAATTTGTTTGTGTTGCATTGAGCAATATCTAGCTGGAAGTTGACTGTTTTTTTAGTAGGTTGACTGTTTTTTCAGTAGGTCTTATACAAGTGGTATTTTCAGTTAAGGCTTGTTAAAAAACCTGCATAGCCAGTGATAAGTGGGGGTAGTTTACCTCATTGTTATTCGGTTTCTGTCTTATACAAGTGGTACAGTGACTTGTTTTCTGTTTAAACTGTGAGCTTTGGCCAACTGAGACCTACATGAGTGGAGTTAAGTAGATTTTTACCTGCACTTTTATCAAATAATACACGATTTAAAGTAATTTGTTTGTGTTGCATTGAGCAATATCTAGCTGGAAGTTGACTGTTTTTTCAGTAGGTTGACTGTTTTTTCAGTAGGTCTTATACAAGTGGTATTTTCAGTTAAGGCTTGTTAAAAAACCTGCATAGCCAGTGATAAGTGGGGGTAGTTTACCTCATTGTTATTCAGTTTCTGTCTTATACAAGTGGTACAGTGAATTGTTTTCTGTTTAAACTGTGAGCTTTGGCCAACTGAGACCTACATGAGTGGAGTTAAGTAGATTTTTCCCTGCACTTTTATCAAATAATACACAATTTAAAGTAATTTGTTTGTGTTGCATTGAGCAATATCTAGCTGGGAGTTGACTGTTTTTTCAGTAGGTCTTATGCAAATGGTATTTTCAGTTAAGGCTTGTTAAAAAACCTGCATAGCCAGTGATAAGTGGGGGTAGTTTACCTGATTGTTATTCGCTTTCTGTCTTATACAAGTGATACAGTGACTTGTTTTCTGTTTAAACTGTGAGCTTTGGCCAACTGAGACCTATATGAGTGGAGTTAAGTAGATTTTTACCTGCACTTTTATCAAATAATACACGATTTAAAGTAATTTGTTTGTTTTGCATTGAGCAATATCTAGCTGGAAGTTGACTGTTTTTTCAGTAGGTTGACTGGTTTTTCAGTAGGTCTTATACAAGTGGTATTTTCAGTTAAGGCTTGTTAAAAAACCTGCATAGCCAGTGATAAGTGGGAGTAGTTTACCTCATTGTTATTCGGTTTCTGTCTTATACAAGTGGTACAGTGAATTGTTTTCTGTTTAAACTGTGAGCTTTGGCCAACTGAGACCTACATGACTGGAGTTAAGTAGATTTTTACCTGCACTTTTATTAAATAACACACAATTTAAAGTAATTTGTTTGTATTGCATTGAGCAATATCTAGCTGGAAGTTGACTGTTTTATCAGTAGGTTGACTGTTTTTTCAGTAGGTCTTATACAAGTGGCATTTTCAGTTAAGGCTTGTTAAAAAACCTGCATAGCCAGTGATAAGTGGGGGTAGTTTACCTCATTGTTATTTGGTTTCTGTCTTATACAAGTGGTACAGTGAATTGTTTTCTGTTTAAACTGTGAGCTTTGGCCAACTGAGACCTACATGAGTGGAGTTAAGTAGATTTTTACCTGCACTTTTATCAAATAATACACTATTTAAAGTAATTTGTTTGTGTTGCATTGAGCAACATCTAGCTGGAAGTTGACTGTTTTTTCAGTAGGTTGACTATTTATTCAGTAGGTCTTATACAAGTGGTATTTTCAGTTAAGGCTTGTTAAAAAACTTGCATAGCCAGTGATAAGTGGGGGTAGTTTACCTCATTGTTATTCGGTTTCTGTCTTATACAAGTGGTACAGTGACTTGTTTTCTGTTTAAACTGTGAGCTTTGGCCATCTGAGACCTACATGAGTGGAGTTAAGTAGATTTTTACCTGTACTTTTATCAAATAATACACGATTTAAAGTAATTTGTTTGTGCTGCATTGAGCAATATCTAGCTGGAAGTTGACTGTTTTTTCAGTAGATTGACTGTTTTTTCAGTAGGTCTTATACAAGTGGTATTTTCAATTAAGGCTTGTTAAAAAACCTGCATAGCCAGTGATAAGTGGGGGTAGTTTACCTCATTGTTATTTGGTTTCTGTCTTATGCAAGTGGTACAGTGAATTGTTTTTTGTTTAAACTGTGAGCTTTGGCCAACTGAGACCTACATGAGTTGGGTTAAGTAGATTTTTACCTGCACTTTTATCAAATAATACACAATTTAAAGTAATTTGTTTGTTTTGCATTGAGCAATATCTAGCTGGAAGTTGACTGTTTTTTCAGTAGGTTGACTGTTTTTTCAGTAGGTCTTATACAAGTGGTATTTTCAGTTAAGGCTTGTTAAAAAACCTGCATAGCCAGTGATAAGTGGGGGTAGTTTACCTCATTGTTATTCGGTTTCTGTCTTATACAAGTGGTACAGTGAATTGTTTTTTGTTTAAACAGTGAGCTTTGGCCAACTGAGACCTACATGAGTTGAGTTAAGTAGATTTTTACCTGCACTTTTATCAAATAATACACAATTTAAAGTAATTTGCTTGTGTTGCATTGAGCAATATCTAGCTGGTAGTTGACTGTTTTTTCAGTAGGTTGACTGTTTTTTAAGTAGGTCTTATACAAGTGGCATTTTCAGTTAAGGCTTGTTAAAAAACCTGCATAGCCAGTGATAAGTGGGGGTAGTTTACCTCATTGTTATTCGGTTTCTGTCTTATACAGGTGGTACAGTGAATTGTTTTCTATTTAAACTGTGAGCTTTGGCCAACTGAGACCTACATGAGTTGAGTTAAGTAGATTTTTACCTGCACTTTTATCAAATAATACACAATTTAAAGTAATTTGTTTGTGTTGCATTGAGCAATATCTAGCTGGAAGTTGACTGTTTTTTCAGTAGGTTGACTGTTTTTTTCAGTAGGTCTTATACAAGTGGTATTTTCAGTTAAGGCTTGTTAAAAAACCTGCATAGCCAGTGATAAGTAGGGGTAGTTTACCTTATTGTTATTCGGTTTCTGTCTTATACAAGTGGTACAGTGAATTGTTTTCTGTTTAAACTGTGAGCTTTGGCCAACTGAGACCTACATGAGTGGAGTTAAGTAGATTTTTACCTGCACTTTTATCAAATAATACACAATTTAAAGTAATTTGTTTGTGTTGCATTGAGCAATATCTAGCTGGAAGTTGACTGCTTTTTCGGTAGGTCCCCACCCACCCTCCCTGTTTTTGTCTTGGTGTTAATCTTGGTGGCTTTGAAACTGCCCGCCCCTCTTGTAAATTTGCACTTGGATACGCCACCTGGGCCCATCTCATTTGCTCACTCAAAAAAAAAAAATGTATCTGCTTTTACTGTATTTATGTTTCTTCCTACTTTATTTTGCTTTTGCGTCATCTTAAAAGTACTCAGTTGTATTTATTACTGCTTGGTGTAACTCATTCTAAGCCTTTTAGTTTAAGCACTTGGGCTTCGGACCAGTTGTTTTACATTAAGAAGGTTTGTGGTCTGCACTGTAGTGGCAGGACAGGTAGCTTACATCCTTCTAAGTTGGGAACTGCTGATTGAAGGCTCAGTGTCTGTTATTCTAAAAGTGTATTAATTCTGGTTAAAGCACTTGGGCTTCAGGCCAGTTATTTTACATGAAGAGGGTTCGTGTTCTGCACTCTTGTGGGAGGAGAGGCTGGACTCTGCCCTTCTGAGCTGGGAATTTCTGGTTAAAGGCTTATAGTGCCTGCATATTTGAACTGCTTCCCACTGAAACTGGTACACCTTGTTTGCTGTAGCATAGCTAGATCCAGGCTTGCTGAATCTAACTTTGTTTGCATAACTTGAGCACTAATCCAGGCATTCTTTAAAGTATTCAATTGTATTTATTACTGCTTGGTAGTAACTTGATTAAAGTGTAGCTATCATTCTAAGTATTTTGGATTAAGCACTTGGGCTTTAGACCAGTTGTTTTACATTAGGAAGGTTTGTGGCCTGCACTGTGGTGGCAGGACAGGTAGCTTACATCCTTCTAAGTTGGGAACTGCTGATTGAGGGCTCAGTGACTTTTATTCTAAAAGTGTATTAATTCTGGTTTAAGCACTTGGGATTCAGGCCAGTTATTTTACATTAAGAGGGTTCGTGGTCTGCACTCTTGTGGGAGGAGAGGCTGGACTCTGCCCTTCTGAGCTGGGAATTTCTGGTTAAAGGCTTATAGTGCCTGCATATTTGAACTGCTTCTTACTGAAATTGGTACACCTTGTTTGCTGTAGCATAGACTAGATCCAGGCCTGCTTAATCTAGCTTTGTTTGTATAACTTGAGCACTAATCCAGGCATTCTTTAAAGTATTCAATTGTATTTATTACTGCTTGGTAGTAACTTGATTAAAGTGTAGCTATCATTCTAAGTCTTTTGGATTAAGCACTTGGGCTTCAGAGCAGTTGTTTTACATTAGGAAGGTTTGTGGCCTGCACTGTGGTGGCAGGACAGGTAGCTTACATCCTTCTAAGTTGGGAACTGCTGATTGAGGGCTCAGTGTCTGTTATTCTAAAAGTGTATTAGTTCTGGTTTAAGCACTTGGGCTTCAGGCCAGTTATTTTACATTAAGAAGGTTTGTGGTCTGCACTCTTGTGGGAGGAGAGGCTGGACTCTGCCCTTCTGAGCTGGGAATTTCTGGTTAAAGGCTTATAGTGCCTGCATATTTTAACTGTTTCTTACTGAAATTGGTACACCTTGTTTGCTGTAGCATAGACTAGATCCAGGCCTGCTGAATCTAGCTTTGTTTGTATGCTTGTTGTTTGTTTGCTTGTTATTTCCCTGAAACACTAATTCCACCTAAAACTCGGCTTTTCAGCGCTTCTGTGGATCCCTAGTGATATCTGCATTGCTTACTGTACTTATTTCCTTGTTTCCCTTGAATGAAAGTTACTGTTTGTCATTTTTGCATTTAAGTTACCTGTAGCACACTGCATTTAAGTTACCTGGCACTTGCTCACTAAAGCAATTATATAGGTCAGCGCTAAAAAATTAAAAGCACTACACCCTCACAAACTCCCCTTGAGTACCTTGTTCCCCATTGGCCCTTTTTTTTCAATTATAAAGGAATTCCCAATACTATTCTAGCATGTCCAAAGGTCAGTTGTCAATCTCCTCTCCAGTCCAGCTGGTGAATCTGGGAATCTTGAAGCAATGTTACAACTGCCTCATGTACACAGACAACCCTCTCCTCCTCCCAACAAATTCCAACGCATGTGAGAGATGCAACCATATAGCCAAACTGGAGGCTAAGCTCTCTCAACTCAGTACTGGTGTAACCAGTCAGGAGGAAAAGGAAACAACACTCACTACAATTCCAGTCTCACATAGACCTACCACGACAGCAAACCAAACACATAAACACACAAAAACATACTCGGAAGCTCTAAATAAAATTCTGCCTAAGCAGCAGAGACCTCCAAAGCAGACACTCAAGCAACTGCTACCCCAAAACAAAACAAGTGCAACACATAGCTCACAAAGCCAGTGTGCCGAACAGTCACAGCCCTTAAGGCTAAACAACACACCTGATAAACTTATAATAGGAGACTCTATCGTCAGGCACACTGATGTCCCGCTCACCAGGCTGAACAAGGAGAAGGTCACAGTGAGCTGCCTGTCGGGTGCTAGGATCCGCCACATAACAAAGCACTCAGGTCACTCCAAGGCAAGTACAAATATCACTCAGTCATTGCCCATGCTGGTGTGAATGACCTGAGATGTACCTCCCTAGACTACATGAAAAGAGACATAGAGGAGCTCTCTGAGCATGTAGCTCAGGCCGGTATGACCCTGACCTTGAGTAGCATCTTACCTTCACCAGGAATGATGCCACAATATGAAGACAAGATGATCAATTTCAACAATTGGCTTAAGTATTGGTGTCATTCAAAGGGGATCCAATGCCTGTCAGCCTGGGATGACATGCTCGACAAGCCACGATGCTTCGCTAGGGACGGCTTGCACCTATCACCCCCGGGCTTTCGGATATTGGCAAAGGCTCTTGCTACCCCCATAATGCCTTTTTTAGGCAAGGCTCAAAAGACAAACCCACCTCCATAGATATTAGGGGGATAAGAAACTAAGAGTAATGCTACTCAACGCCAGAAGTCTAAACCTCAAGATGCATGCACTCGAAACTCTCCTTAGCATGGAGAACATCGATATCTGTGCGGTAACAGAAACCTGGTTCAAGGCTCCTGAGAGCACCCCAGCACTGCCAGGTTATACCTCATACCATGCTTTTTGGCCCCAAAACTTGGACCGAACCATAAAAGGAGGGGGTGTATCAATATTCGTCAAAGATACCCACACCTCCAGGTTGGTGGCACAGCACGAAGCATCAAAGACTATCCATGTGCAACTAACAGTGGGTAAAACTGCCTTCCAGTTTATAGCCTGCTACAGACCACCCTCCCAAACCCAGGAACTCCACTCGGCCTTCCTGAGAACACTGGAAAATATGAAGGTCTCTCCAAACACCATTATATTGGGCGACTTCAACTACCCAAACATAGGCTGGGAGCATTACTCTAGCTCCAACACCCTAGCCCAAAGGTTCCTAGAATTTATAAACTCAAATGCTATGGAAGAACTTGTTACCACTCCCACAAGAGGGGAAAACATACTGGACCTGATCATCACCAACATGGGGACTCTATGCTCCAGACCAGAAGTGTATCCCTCACTGGTAAGATCAGACAATAAACTAATCTCACTGGATATTCACATCCCGACCCCACCCTCTGCCCAGAAAACCACAGTGAAAAACTTCTCTAAAGCAAATTTCACACTCCTCAAAACTGAGGTGGAATCCTTCAAAGCCCCCGGGCCTGTGGAAAATACAGCCCAGACCGCAGAATCCTTTATAAACGCATTCTATGAACACCTTCAGGAATGCATGGATCATGCAATCCCAGATAAAACCAAGACCAATCCTCCAAAGGCAGATGTCCTGTCTGGTGGACCCCAGCCATAAACAAACTATACAATAGAAGGAGGAAGCTACTACATGATAGAGCAAAATCCCAAAAAGGGAAGGCATCTCCGATCAGTATTAGCAAAAAACTATGAGCACTCATAAAATCGTCTAAGGCCAGCTTCGAGAGAAAAATTGCACAGGACACTAAGGATAATCACAAGGCTTTCTTTAGTTATGTTATGAACCTGTGTGGGAATTCCCAGATATGCTCAGAATTAGTCCAAAATGACAAAAAATACACCGAACCCACAGACATTGCCAACATCCTAGCTGACAGGTTCAGTGCAAACTCCCCCCCCACACCAAAAGGGCAAATATCTATCCCAGCAGTGTGCTGCCCCCCTGACATCTCAGATGCTCAGGTAAGAGCCGCCCTCTCCAAAGCAAAAAACACAGCATCAATGGGACCAGACGGTGTCCCGGGCTGCGTCCTACATGAACTCCAAGAAGAGCTAAACCCAAACATAAAACTACTGTTCAATCTCAGCCTTACTGCAGGATATGTACCCAAAGAGTGGCGTACAGCAACGGTGGTCCCGTTCCACAAAGGTGGTGCCTCAATGGATCCTGGAAACTATCGCCCCATAAGCCTGACTAGCTTGGTCTGCAAAGCTATGGAAAGGATCATCATGGACCTTACAAATAAATATATTGGGGACCTTCAGACACTGGATCCTACCCAGTTCGGCTTTGTTAAGGGCAGATCCTGCCTCTTAAACCTGGTCGATTTCTTTGAAACAGTCACCAAGGCCATTGATGAGGGGAAGGTGGTCCACACTGCCTACCTGGACCTCGCAAAAGCCTTCGATACAATACCCCACTCGGGCATTATAGATAAGTTCACCAGCTTAAATATAAACCCCTATGTCACTAGATGGGTTGCAAACTGGCTCAAGGACAGAACTCACATGGTTAGAATTGCTGGAGCCATGTCAGACTCCAAACCAGTTACATGTGGCGTCCCACAAGGCTCAGTCCTGGGACCTCTCTTGTTCGGTATATATTTCTCAGAGGTACAGGCCAACACGGAAGGACTGTGTCTGACCAAGTTCGCAGATGACTGCAAACTGGGTGCCATAATCGACTCTCCAGCCGACACAAGCATCCTCTAAAAGGGCCTCATAGAAACAGACAACTGGTGCCAGAGCCATGGCCTCAAGATAAACACCAAAAAGGGTATAGTCATCCCCTTTGGCAAAAACAAAGTGCCCACAAATTACCACATAAGTGGTAATCCATTAAGTATGGAAGAAGTAATTAGGGACCTGGGGACCCAAGTTGATAGCAATCTCTCATTTGACAACCACATGGCCAAAGTGGTTAGAAAAACATTTTATATAGACCACCTAATCATGAAGGGATTCACATCTAGATCAGGGGAGGTCATCGTGCCTCTTTACTCATCCCTCATCAGGCCCATAATTGAGTACAATGCCCCTTTTGGGATGTACCTTACCAGACACCTGCAGCAACTGGAAAGACCCCAAAAGTACCTCACCAAGAGGATCAAAAGGCTCAAACAGATGCCATATGCTGCCTGGTTAAAGAAACTCCAGCTCTACTCAGTGGCATACCGCCTGCTCAGAGGCGATCTGTGCCTTACTTATAAAGCCGTGTCCAACCCAGAATTAATGGACATGCTGCACCTCAGAAAATCTAGATCCCATCGAGCTACGTGCTCGAGAGACTTGAACCTCAGCACTGAAATAAATAGGACATGCTGGAGGGACAGATTCATAACCCAGAGGCTCCCTTCACTCTGGAATAAAATCCCAGTCCATGTTAGGCAGAGTCCCTCATTGACTATCTTCAAGAGGAATCTTGATGAGTGGATGGGGGATCGTAGGTTTACCCCGGGTATCACTTCTGTGTCACTGTTAGACAGAGGCACAGTATACTAACCTCAAAAAAGGGCATAGCAAAATTAATTTAAAATGGGTGGTGAAAGCCAAACACACTCTAGCTAGGCTTATAAATGCCCTAGGGCAGATAGCCTAGTATGAACCTATGAACCTATGGTATGAGTTACAGAAAATTTGCACTCTTACAGAATCCATTTGTCTGTGTAATGTGACAATTGTCATTACCTGACTAACGTTAATCTATAGTGATTTACCACAGAAATCAGTGGATGGAAAATTGCTGCGCAGCAAAATCAGGTACAGTAAAGGTGGAGTTGTTATATCTTGGATTTTATTTATTTATTTTTTTACATCTGAGGATCTGTTCATTTAACAAAAGGGATGTTAAGTGCAGTGTGTGTGTGTATCTTTCTATCTATGTATATGTCTGTGTGAGTCTGCTTGTATGCTAGTCTCTATAAGTATATATTTGTGTGTATGCTTCTGAATGAGTGTATGTGTATGTGTGTGTGTGTGTGTGTGTGTGTGTGTGTGTGCATGTCTAGGCATTAAATACTTACATAACTTATATTCTGGATGCAAAATACTTCCTCCAACAACAATTACATATACTACATCAAGTTTGAAACATTAGGAGGAGGAACTATTTTACATTAAAAATATAAAAAAAAATAAATACATAAAAATATTTAAAGAAATACAAAACAGTTTAACAGATAGCTCATTTTCTAAGCACAATAATGTCCTCCTGGGTGTGTATTATTGTGGAAGCAATGCCCTTCCAAAGGTGTATAGGTCCTCTGCCAGGGATGTCAGGCCTCAGATCACCCCTGGGCGTGAATTATTTACACAATAACATACACCCTCTTAGGCATTATTAATACAGGGTTACAAAATGAAGCAGATAAAAATTCTGGTAATGCAATGAGTGATCTAGAAAAGTTCCAAAGAAATTTGGTTTACTTTCCAGCATCTAAAACTATGGAAAAATCAACCAGTGTTTGTTGACCTTAAGTTAGAACGTACATCAGAACTGACTATTGTTGAAAACAGAAGTGAACTAGCAAAACTTGAAGAGGTTATTTAGCTTTTTCAAATGGGTCTGAAAAAACTGTTGGTTGACAATGAACCACAGTAAAACAATGAAGGCAAAGTAAACAGGGAAATGAGCAATTTGTGTAATAAACTGGACAAGGGCTCTACTTTATTAGCTTAAACATGAGCTGTTTGAGCACCACTGACTTGCTGCTAATTCTTCAAGTCAAGGAATAAATCATGATCATTGACGAGTTTAAGAAATACATTTGCAAGGCGTCCTCTTACTCTGGACTATAAATAAACTACATCTGTGTTTGCAAAAACTTGGACAACATTTTTTTTTACAGACAGAATCTGTGTATTTGAGTTTCTTGTGCTGGAATAGACAAACAAGCATTCAGGTGTAAGCAACTGAGCCATGAGCAACTGAACAGAGCATAAGTAAAAAGATAACCCTGACTGAGATAATGAATTAAGCTGGTAATCTTGAGCAAATCGGTGTTACAGGCATGAAAATAAATGCATCAAATACTGTTAGTACAGATGTCTTGGAACAAGCCGATATCATAAATGTTATACATGTGCCTGAGTAGATTGAGATATTCAGAGTGCTGTACATGGGATCAAAACAAACTGTTGCACTAAGACAGAGGGATATACAAGTGGTGCAAAATGTGATGAATAAACTTTTGAGAATAGAAACTGCAATTTGGGACAGAATCACAGGTTGCTGATACCTTGAGCAGAAAAATGCTTGCAGGAAGAAGAAGCAGATGGTTTGGAATAAATACTTGAAGCATCTTTTGTGATACAAGAAGAATCAGGTATGTTGTAAAGCTCAGTTTTGCTTTTAATGACCAAGTTAATAGTATAGCTTTGAGCATGGTCTCAGTGAAACATGTCTATAATTTGAGGAACTCTATATTATACCAAAGGAGAGAGTGTGATAACATAACACAAAGTCTGTATAAAGTAGTAAGAAGAGTAAATCTCGGGCCTCTCTAGCTTATTCCCACTGTAGCATTTATGACTGTGTTAGTGAAATGCAACAGTGAAATACAAGAAACAACAGAATGTGTTATGAGCAATTAACAATATGAAACTCAAGCAAATGCATACACTAAAAAGCAATCAACATAAAGATAGGGCTGTAAAAAGTGCTATACAAATAAGTAAATAGAACGTCAACACTGTCATATAGAGGAGGTTAAGGAAGTCTGCTCTGATTGTAATACAGGCTTAGCTCAATTGGTAAAAATTGTTAAAGACACAGCTGTTAAAGCCAAAGGCCCAGAGTTAGCCTCTTGTGCCCCGAGGGTAAGGAATTGTTGAAGTGATCAGATGAAGTTGTAGGGTACTTAAATAACTTGTCAGCATGCCAGCAATTTGCTAAATTGACAAGAGTGTAAAATAAGATGGAGACCAAAGTAGAGAATAATCTTAAACTGCAAAAATATGATAATTGCAATGGATGTTAGTTGAAACGGAGAACTGCGTGCAATAAACTGGCTGAAGTAAAACAACCGATATCAAAAGTTGGGTTTCAAAAGTGAAGCACTTACATCTGAATTGTTATAGAAGTGTTTAAGATACTGAAAGCTATATATCTGAATTTAGAACTATGATTCAAGGTCTGCAAGCACAGAGTGTGTCCCTAAATAAAATGAAATCAGAGGTAAATTAATGTTTGCAAATATAGTTCATAAATACTAAGTCACAGCCAAAAAAGCTGAAAGTGAAAATCCAGAATTAATTCCATTTTTTCATGGAGATGGTATTTACAGTCAATTTTAAGAGAGAAATATTAAACAGACTTAATAAAAGAAGGTTATAATTTCTTAAGAGAATGACCATGGTCTATACAAAAGAAACGGATGTTGTAAGTATGGAATCAAAATAAGCAAGTTGAACTTTCATCTGAACCAGAAAAATAACCTATGCCAGGGGGTGGTGTCAGTGGCTCAGCAGGTAGCAAACTTGTTTCTGATGCCAGGAAGTTTAGAAGGTTGTGGGTTCTGTTACAGCACTAGATACTTAGATTAGTTTTGTATTCTTGGACAATTGGATGGGTAACCATAAATTCACCTTGGGGATTCCACCTGTGTCCCTTTTGAACAGGAGCAATAGGTGCTGATGATGGAAATAAGGGTAGAACTTGGCTAGACTTTTAAGGGCCCTAGGGCCATTAACCTAGTAAATTCCTATGTAATGTAATGCATATGTAGGACATACTGCACTGAGGAACATACCTCTGCATGTCTGTGCATTAAAAGTCATTACGCTGGCCTTTAAAATCATTGCAGAAGGAGAAAAAGAGGAAGCTCATTATATGCTAGACCCTATATAAGTAGTAGTAGTGAATTTATATATTTAATATAATATTCTCATAAACAGATCTGATGTTATAGGGAGCTTTGTAAATCTAGGATGAGCAAGGCTAAATTTAAGGGCCAGAATCATAGTACTATTCCTAAATCAAAGCAACCGAGAGGTATGCTAGGAAATGAAGTGCACAACAGAGAGCAGCAGACATCTGGAAGTATAAACACAATAATGAGGTTAACACAGAGTGGCCTGGTGACTTCTGTTATAACAGTACTGAAAAGCCACCCATTTTGGAGATGGTGATCACAGCTTCAGCAAGGAATACATATGTCATACAAGAAAGATATGTCAAAGTTTTAGAGGGAAAGAAAAAAGGGTTCAGGGAATCAAAGGGGTGTAAAGAGATTAACAATTTACCTGAAACTATCATCATGAAAGAAAGAAAGCTGTCTGGTATCTCTAACAACACTAATGAGAATGTAGCTGTGCAAATACCAAGGCTAAACACATATTAAAAATTGGGCATCCTCTACAGACACAACTACTCCCTCAACCATTCCACAAAACTGTCCCTAGCCTCTTCCTTTTTGCTACATTACAGTCTCTTCTATATGATGCCCCACTCCTTACCAATATCCAGTCCTCTCAGAAATCCAAACTAGACACATGCTAATTGCTAAATTTGTAACAAATGCAAAATTTTCATCCCAGGACTTTTCCTCACTATGCCAACTAAACTTGCCTTGCCCTTTCTGCTCTACATACTCTGTATCATCCAAACAGACCTCTCCGATCTGAAAATCAGCATCTCCTGAATGTTGAAAAACCAAACCTTTCAACGGGTCAGCTGCTGTACTCTTTTACTATTTCAAAACTGTGGAATACCCATCAACCATAAATTAGGACTACTAGCAATCCAGCTCTCTTTAAAAAGTCCCTAAGCAATGCCTTTCCTCTCCTTGGCAGTGCACATGTGCCAAAACAGCACTATCTAAAACCTGACTCCCTCCTCTATACTACTACACTTTCATTCTCTCTGCTCTTGTATAACTCTTTGTATCTCTTTACGTCTACTTAATTAGATTGCTGCACTGTTCTTCTATATTTAACACCAATATTCAAGCTTATAATTTCACAACTGTCAATCACTTAATATTAATTATGATACCTATATTCTAATTGTGTAAACTACTATCTCCTTAATATTGTACTGTAATAATGTATCTTGACTTTAAATAGTCAACTCCAACCCTCCTACTGTACTCTATTGTTCATATTGATCTGTTGTGCTGTATTGTATGTTATGTACTGAGTATTGTGAACATTATGTATTGCATTGCACTAATATTGTGCATTGTTCATGTCAGTGTTGAGCTTTTCTTCCCAGGCCTCCACTGAAAACAGGCTTACTATGACCCAGTGGACCTTCCATTTAAACAAATGCAAATATATAAAATATATACAAATGCAAATAAATAAAATATATGAAGAAATGTTAACAAATCATGATAGCCTATCTAACAATAAGCTTGGTAATCAGACTGTAAGAGCTGCATCTGACAAGCTTGACAGACAGTGCTGTGCTATTGTGAAAGGAAATTACAAAAATTTCAATCAAAGTACTTGTGTTATTGTGGGTAAAAGACAGCTCAGTGACTCTTCTATTGAGATGGAAAAAGGCAGAATTCATAAAAAAGTGCCATGCAGTAATTTAGTGGATAACAACTATAACCAAGGGCTGGATAATGAACAGAGCAATGAAGTGAAATATCGTTGTCAGTTTTAATGTCTAAGGAACAGGTTGTAAATGATATGAAGCCTGTACAGAGGGTATGCATAGAAAAGGGTATAAAAGAAGAAGAGATGTTAGGTAACATGTACGCTTTTAAGAAGTGTCGTAAGTGACCCTGTCCTGCTTGCAAAGAATGGGGGAATGTACTTTAAGTTGAAAGTATAGCAGGAGAGAAGATTATCAAAGACTGGAGAGGGTGAATCCATTATTTATACACCATGGATAATATTTTCATTGTTTTCCTCCCTATAGGCACTTTAATGAGATCCAAGTAACAGTGCCTAGATATTGTAGAAAGAAAAGAAGTAGTGAAAAAGAAAAGGATTTACTTGATGAGATGAAAAGATGTCAGTTGAAACATATTACTGACATGAGAACAGAAATAGTAGCAAAATGTATTTTAAAGAAAAGCTTAGCAGAGACAGTGAGAGCAAGAACAGTGTTCCAAGCCAGCAATGACACTAAATACTAATAGTGAAGGATTAAAAGCAGATATATACATAAAGATAGTCCAGGACATTGTGGTCATCCACCATCAAGCCCATTGTTTAATCAAGGTGGGAATCCACTGACTAATATTGCTCATAACATCAGGGTAAGTGATGTAGTAATCCCTTCTAATGATAGGTGTAGAACATTTGAACCCTCTTCTCTCATGTGTCCAGTATGGTTGAGAAAGGGCAAACCTCTTTTATGTCACACCCCTTCATTTTGGCAAGGAATGGAAAGAGCAGACCTGGTGCTTCCAGTGAGGAAAGTGCCCCTGTTGACTGAACCTCTGACAGAAAGAGATGTGCAAAGCTGCTGCTTAAGAGAAAGCCTGGAGTCTATAGTAGGGAAGGTATCCCCAATGATCAAACTGCTGACTGAAGGAAAGTACAGCATTTCTGTTGGAAAGAAAGCCCTGAACACAGAAAGATAGGAGAGAGAGAGATCCACTTGGATAACGAAGACTGGGGAACAGATCCTCTCTGTTGTATGAGGATGAATGAGGCACTGAGAAAGCTTGAATTGCTATGTCCACGTTGTTTGGGCTTGTTACAGAAATACACATAGAAACTCTGACTAAAGCAGCGTGTTACTGTGAGATGATGCAGTCCTGAGTACTTGATAAGGAACTGCTGGGACTAATATAAACCTGCCGGAAGTAGGCTGTGAATGGCGATCTTTTATTTATAGTAATTGTTATGGGACTATGATGAAGTAATAAATAAGAAGGCCCAACTGCTTTTGAAGTAACTTTTGTTTATGGTACTGAAAGGACTTGTGTTTAGTAAAGTGTAACATGCTTTTAAAGACTAAGACTGTGTTTATTGTGCTAAAAGTATGTGAAAAGTCAGAGTCTACCCAAAGTGTGGTGCCTGAAGCATTGGGTTCTGATACAAACAGATAAGACTGAGGAAAGAGGAACCATGCCATATATATAATATATAAAAAGGTGTATCTGTATGTGTGTATGTAATCAAAGCATTTTATATTTGAGACAGTGAGAGAGATCACACACACTGAAACATGTATGTACAAGAAGAGTGGAATCCACTAACTGATAATGACCTTGATAATCAGTTTAGGGATTACGGCAGTTTTAAAGACTTGGATATTATTACTGTCCCTACAGGAAGGAAAATGATGAAACAGTATCCACATTGTATAAATAACTGAAGTGATTTGACAGCAATATACACAGAAATATAAAGAAGAGTAACCTGGAGTTGAAGGTAGGATGGAATACACTGTTGCTAAAGATCTAGGAAAAATACCACTCATAAATGAGGATTGTTATGATTTAATGTAATCACTTAATCACATGAAATAATCAGTAAGGTGGTTACTTTGTATAACTAGATATATGTCTGTAATACTGATGACCACTTCGAGCAGCAGTGGTGGTCTGACATGAGAAACATGTAAGGGAGGACTCTGCAGTAAATCGGAGCTTCTGAAATAGAATGTGCTGTGTTGAACTTGGACCACAAAAAGGGATTAGCAGTAAAACAGCTGGAAGGATTAAAAGAAGAGATGATGACATCTGATTACAGGTTGTAAGCCTAGAAGGATGGGCAAAATTGACCGCCTTTCATAACTAACTTTTAGTAAATAAGGGCACACACACACACACACACACACACACACACACACACACACACACACACACACACACACACACACACACACGCACATTAACACGAGGGTTCCTTCTCAGTGCAAGGAAATGTGGCCAAAGTATAACCAATAATCAAGACAGAAAAAGAGGGAAGGGAAGACTGCAAAATATATTTTCATGTAAACAAGTTTAGAGAGCACACATTTACTTAGATCTTTCTGATGAATTGAGTGCTGGAAGTAATTGAAAAGATGTTGAGTTAGAGGGGTGGAGGAAACTATTGCTATTCAATGCAGCCAGAGCTAGCTATGGCCAGCCCCTAAGGTGACTGCATTGTAAAACATATAGATGTGCAGGAAGTATCCACGGACCAAAACCTGTTATAGTGTGACATATTTCTAATATTTTTGCTATTTAAAATATTGATGGACTGTAGTAGCAGGCACCTGTTGCTAGTTATTACATTTTCTGATATAACATGACTTACGTGGACCATCTAAAAGCCCTATCGCTGCACTCAGTCTCCTATACATTGCTGAGAGGTAATCTATGCCTGGCCCACAAAGCATCCTCTGATCTCACTCTGATTGCTATGCAAAACACTTAGCATCAGAATTACTTGATCTAGGGACATAAACCTCATCTGCATCAATAGGAGATATGGGGGGGGGGCATGTATGTGTCTCAGAGACTGTCTCTTCTCTGGAACAGGCTTTCCATAAAAGTGAAGCAGAGTTCTTCCCTAACCCAATTCAAATGTAACTTGGGCCAGTGGATGAGGAATCAGAAATATACTGCTGATCTGGTACCTATCTCTCTAGTAGAAAGAGGCAGCCTATAAATAACATGATCATCCTTGCCCAAGCCTACATAATATACCCCTTAAAATAACCCTGGGGTATCAAAACTTGTCAGATACATTTGGGAAGCATGGCTAGGCTTAAAAAGGACCCCTCAGGTAATTAGCCTAGTAATCACTTATGAACCTTTATTCAGCTCAATTCAGTGTGCTAGTCTAACTGGTGAATTATATAGGGAACATTAACAAATATAGTCAACAGAGATACAACTTGCAAAAGGAGAATACAACGTCATCAGTGCATTTGCTGTGCTGTGCATAGTTTAATTTGTTCAGTTTATGTTTGTGTTTCCTCAGCTAACTATTGCCTTTGTACCTAATTATATAAATAATGTGCTACACAGCAAGATTAATTAACACTGTCCAAATTGTTAAAGATGAGTATATGATGTGTCCCAAAACTGTGAAGCATTTCTAGTACAGAGTAACAGCACAGCCACATTTTACAGACTTTCATCTGCTAAGCAGAATCAGCTGGCATGGTGATCATGTGTCATCTCCCCTTTCATAACCCTGGTTTGTGACAGTCTATGAATGTTACAGATTTCTGTGAATTATAGGTTTGGAATAAATGTAAATCTTTGCATTGTGGGACTTTAGGTAATGCAATAGTTCTCCACTGTTGTGGTTTCTCATTATATATAAATAAGTTATTCTTGGTTTTCTATGTGCTAATGCTGTGTATGTATGAAACAAATCATGTCCCTGTTAAATTATTGAACGTTTCAAAGTTTGAATGTCATATGGTCGACACCATATGATCGAACTTTGAAAAGTTTGAAGGTGAAAGGAAATGGCTCCATATGTGCAGAATGGGAAAATTTCCGTTTTCTGCACTGAAATGCGGTCTCTGAGTTGGTATATTTAAGAAGGAGGGTGTGGGGGGGGTGCAGGGGGGCTTGCTCATAGCATTAAGGTAAGTGTTTTTTTTTTTTACGTTTTTATTTTATATTCAAAGATTCAAGTTTCGCTCATATGTTGTCGAACATACGAGGTTGGAAATTTTGAAGCTTCGACTATATAATATAGACCCAACAAAACTATGCAGTGTGTGTGTGTGTGTGTGTGTGTGTGTGTGTGTGTGTGTGTGTGTGTGTGTGTGTGTGTGTGTGTGTATGTGTGTGCGCATGTGTATGTATCTCTCTCTCTCTCTCTATATATATATATATATATATATATATATATATATACACACATACACATCAATAAAAGAGCTATACTTTTCTACTTACAGCACTCTTCTGAGCTAAAACTTTTAATCACAGCATATATTTGCTTCCCTATATTAGAAGAGAAGAGAAAATAAATTAAAAGTAAATTCCCTTTTCAGCACTATTTGCATTTTTCTCTCATGTACTGAAGATCTTCTAAAATGCCACAGTTTATTTTCTTGCAGTCAGTCCCAATAAAGGAAATCAGAATTTTCACCAAAACAACATTATGATTACCCTGTAGCTAGTTAAAACAGCCTTGTTACTGTTACCTCAGAAGTTTCAGACACAATCTTAGCTATTTTATGTACTACTATTTTCACTGATGTGGTTTAGATGTAATGAATGTTGTGATGTATTTGTCTGTTAAACACATTTGGCAGAATGTAAGCACTTGTTTTTATTCCCATCTGTCAGTTTTGCTTCCTTGTTATGAAACTTGCAAAGCTAGTCCTCTCTTTCATAATGTGTCTGCTCTAATTAACTTCCTTCTGCTCTCTTTCTGTAATAAGAATGCTATAAATTTCACTGAAATGTATTTCCCTTCAGGACTACATGTATTTAAACAAACAGCATCAGAGTTTTGTCTGTAGCTAATTAGCAATTGAAAACGTTTTAAGAAAATTTGAAACCACCAAGCCTACCTCATCTCTGTTGCTCATTTGTTGCTTACATACTTTTCAGATCTGGACAATTATGTTTTGAAAACTTTGTCTAGCAAACACTTTGACAGTAACACAGCTCAAGCAATATGTGGAATTAGTTGTAATCTGTGTTTATTTGCAGTGAAGATGTTGCAAAGTTTTCATTACATTTATGAGCCTAATACGACCATATAGTAGGTTACTGAGAAAGTGTTGGACGCGCCTGTGGTGACTAATAATATGCTGTTAGTCACTGGACAGTTGAGTAATTTACATTTGGTTTTAGTCATTAGTGTACAAAACAGATGGGCGATCACAGAATTGTTTCAAATTGACTTTTGATATAGAACATTGTTTAGTAGTAGATGTATGTTTTCCCTTAGGGTTTATATCATCATTTGGTTTAATTCTGTAGAATTCATGGAGTAATGCCCAAGGGAAAACATAGTTGTGCTGTGAGGCATTTCCAGCAGAAATCTTGGAAACTATACAGCATTGGTTAGGTTTTAGAAATGGGATCATATGTCAGTAAGTGGAACCATTACTTTTACAGAAAGAGTTACATGGCATTCTGAATTTGAAGAATTTTTTTTTTTTTACTTCTTTAGGAGTAGCAGTAAAAGTGTTCATGTTATTGTGTGGAATCATTGTTAGTTAAATGCAAGTGCATATTTTCTGCATGCTTACAAAAATCGGTTTTATGTCGGCTGTATGATAATAAATTACTGGGACAAAATTGGAAAAGTACAAAAATCTATATATAAGCTCTTTAAAAATAAACAGAGTATGATCCAGTGACTGGATTCATACAATTTGTCTGTGATTTGCAATACTTACTAAGTATAGTTATATGGAACACCTTATATTTAAAAATGCCCAAAGAGTATGCAGGTTACTTAAATGACCCTACTTTGGTGGTTCATGTACCAATATTACATACAAGAATACCGTTTTTGTCTTTCAGGCTTTGGTACTAATAATGAATTTTTAATTAAATGTCTGAATGATGTATGCTCAGGGTCATCTATTGATTAATTTTCATTTTCTTAAGAAAAATACTACTAATATTTATTTTTACTACACAGGTCTTTACCCAGCTTTACACTAAAAATGTTTAAACTGAGCAGGTAAATACTTGGTAACCTTTATAACTAAATAAATAATTTCACATTTTTTGTCAAAAACATTTCATCATTTCTAGCAGTAAATGAATATGAAATTGATTGCTATCTTCATTTAAACTGTTTCCAACTGTTAAACATTTTTTTTCATTTCTGGTTAATTATGGTAACCAGAGTTGTCAGGTGCACTACTAAGATGCTGTGTGGTCCAGTATGCATCTGAAAAAAAATTAAGTTTAAATATATTATCTCCAGAAAGGGAGAATAAAAGAAACATGGTAAACTGTCTGTTCTAATTTACTACGTGTTTATGCTGTATGGTTTTCCTAAAAAGCATCACTTAATGAAAAAGTAGTACTTGGTAATAATGTTTTGTTAATATGAAAATCGGTGAAAAGTTTTAAATGTTATACATGTACAAGTATTTTACAATATGAGGTTATTTATCAAATTAAATGTTTCAATATGCTAGGTAATTTTCTGACTGCTTTGTTAAATTAAATGTTTTTTTTATTTTTATATTTTGTGTTAAATGTGGATCTGCATATATGTATATATTCAACATAAAAACAACAATGGAGGCACTGAATAAAGACTGATCCAGACAGACTAAACAAAAAGTGGAGACACAAATAATGAAACCTTATAGTAACATTTGACATAATATAGTTTCATGAACTAAAATTCTGAGGATATCCATTACAAAAGTTATTTAATATACATTTTATATGGTTTGAATTGTATGAATGCTTTTATACGTACAGTAAACACTATTCACTAATGATCACTGGTTGTTTTTTTTTTTTTTGACATGTGACTCCACTCAAAGAGGGAAGCATAGAGAGATAGAAAAGGCACATAAAATTGAAACTGAAAAAAAAATAAGTTTAATGTTAAAACAGATAGTGAACGAGAAAAATGTATTTGTAGTATCTGAGCTTGCCCACAACCTGAGCATGTTATTATGTCTTATGTTTTTACATATGGCAAGTCTTTTTTTACAAGTATGTACTTACTAATAAAAAGATGGTGAGATGAATTGACTGACTCAAGTCTGTTTGATGGTCTGACAAACATAAAAATGGATGCAAAATGAATAAACAAAACTGAACAACTACCAAATAAAACAACTTGATGTAAACAAATAAAAAGAAACACCCCATCAACAGTTTTTCAGGGGACCATGCATACCTGCACCTTCACCGCTTTATATATACCAACACTGAGATTGCACAATTTCTTAATCTCTGCAATATTGAGAAGATTTGCCCCATGTGTTTATTGTCTCTAAAAATCAGGCATGTAAATAAAGTATATGTTTAAAGAAATAGCTTGGAAAATCACACAACAGTTTTATATTCTGACTAGGAGTTTCCCTGAATGGGATCTGCTAGCCAGTCACCCATCTGTGGTTGCTGCTACACTGGAGACTCACAATGCTGGTGTGAGGTGGTTTTCCCAGGAAGAATACATTTTGACTTCTAACCTGTGCACAGAGTGAACATAAAATGGCCATTGATTACGAATGAATCAGAGAACAAAGTCATAGTATAGCTCACAAATTCTGTATTAACTGAATTATGTGACATTCACCCACTGAAATGTAAAAGCTTTTTTGTACTGCCCGATAGAGAAAGACTAAAAAAAAAAACAGTTAGTTACTGAATAAGTAGCTGTCCTTTTTAAATGATACTGGTGTGTGCATATCCAAATTACTCATTTAATAAAGTACTGGTAACCTCTTTAAAACTGTCCTACCTTGTGAGTTTTATTTGTAAGCCTAAAATATGCAATAATGCTTTATCAGGCTCCCCATTGTGCAATGTTCCCAGACTTCAGTTTTATACTACTGTTAGAATGTTTTGTTTTGTTTTTTTGCTTTGCCGTTTTGCATATAGTGAAGTGTTATGATTTGCTTTGTCTACTAGTCTCCAAACACAGCAGTAAGAAAACTTTCAATAAGAAATTTTATTCATTAAGGTCAAATATTCTAAAGTGGGTGAGCTTTATTTTAGTAGTTTTACATGGCCACAAGTAAGTTGCTCCTCTTACAAAAAGCCAGGAAGTAACAAAGAAGATTAACATCAGCAATGAATTTCAAAGTTAACCAACTTCTCTTAATATTAAAAAAAAACTTCATTACAAAGAGGGAGCATAGAGAGAGAGAAAAAGCACATACAATTGAAACTGAAAAAAAAAGAAGTTTAATGTTAAAACAGATAGTGAATGAGAAAAATGTATTTGTAGTATCTGAGCTTGCCCACAATCTGAGCATCCTCACATTAATGGTGACAGATATAAGTTAACAACAAAAGACGTGAGTAGCCACATTTCATATATATACAACATCCTTAATAATTATAACAGACGACGAGTTAACATGTAAATGAGTTAGCAGTTGAAGTATATTATATATGTACAAAACCATCAATGGACCAGATGACTGAGTCAAGGAATATTAGACAAGTTAAGCATCCATATTATGCCAACGGAAAAGGAAAATGAGTCCACATGTACAGGATGATGAAGGTACTAGTATGAAACTTTCAATTCGGAGATATCAACAGAGAAATCGAAACAGAAATATTCCAGTCATGTGGCAGAAGCAGAGTAAAGAGGAAAGTGGTAGCTTTAGCAGATATTACCCTAGACAAGGTATTGGGATTTATTAGATCCTTTGGTATTTCAAATATTCAACCAAAGAGGATTAGGAGATATAAAAAAAGAAGTTGATAAAACAGAAACAGAGATAGACAACAAAATAAAATTAAGTGACTTGAGAGGAGCTAACAAAATATATCAGAATGTAACACAGATACTAGAACATTTTACAAGTAAAACAGAAGTTCATAATTAAAGAGCAGTCTTCACCTGAATGTTTGTTGAGGAACACTGATTCCACCAATTCTGGATCATAAACATTTTCCCCAGCCCATAAATCCAAATTAATTTTAAATGCATTTAATTTTTTTTACTGTCTTACCCAAACTGGTAATTTATTCCACAGTAAAGATATCAGTATTGGTATAAATAAATGTCTCAGTGTAGTACTAACAGGAAACATGTACAATTTTAACCTAGTATATCTAAGAGATGTTGTTTCTTCATAAGACATAATCTATCATTTCTTGAAGTTCAAAAGATTAACTTGTCTAAATCTCAAACACCTGAAAACCACAACACAGGCACAAAGCTCACTCATCATATTATGTCTACTTCATCACATAGCACAAGGAGTGCCAAAGTCACAGATGCTGAGCCCATAAGGCAGACATCGACCCATCCAAACATTCTTGTTATAGGTGACTCCATTGTAAGGCATTCAGATATACTTCGTGCCAGGCTGAGCAAGGAAAGAGTGACAGTTTGTTACTTCTTTGGTGCCAAAATCCATCAGATCATACATGTATTCAGGTCCTTGAACAACAAATACAGTATGACTCTCTCATAGTTCATGCTAGTGTCAGTGACTTGAAGTGTACGTCTCTATGATGGAGCTCTCAGACTGTGTGTCTAAGGCAGGTATGAACCTGGCATTGAGCAGCATTCAACCTTCTTCAAGGGTGATGCCACAATATGAGCAAAAAATAATTGACTTCAAAAATTTACTTAGTTTTTGGTGTCAGTCAAGGGGATCCAATATTTGTCAGACTGGGAGGATATGATTGACAAACCTCACTGCTTATCTGGGGATGACCTGCATCAGTACCCTCTTGGGTTTCAATTATCGACAAAGACATTGTCCACCCCCACACTGCCTTTTTAAGAAATGACAACCTGATAAACCTAACACTATAACAAAACAAGCAAAGGAAAAATTGAAGGTGTTACTGAACAATATAGGAGCTTAAGCAAGAAACTCCACTTCTTGCAAACCCTTTTCACCCTGGAAGACACTGACATCTGTGTAGTGACTGAGACATGGTTTAAAATAGTGGAGAGCACTCTGAATGTTCAGGGCTATAATGCCTTCCACTCATTTAGACCAGCTATTGCGTAGGATGGGCAAAAGGTGAAGGTGTCTCAATCTACATCCAGAAGAGACTCACATTAAGGCTGGCAACGCAGCATGATGCACTAGAGCTTTTTTCCTGTTCAAATAACCGTCAGAAAGGTCCCTTACTATATATTAGCCAGGTACATAAATCCCTTTATGACATAAGAAAGAGACAACATCTGTCTATAGGAACTTGAATAATTCAGTATTAAATCTAATACCAATTTCTTAGGTGATCTAAACTATCCAGCTATAGACTAAGAAAACTACACCACCACTAGTGCACAGCACAGAAATTCCTGGACTTTGTCAATACAAATTCCCTGGAACAATTAGTAAGAGTACCAAATTGTAGTGACGACATCTTGGATCTTATCCTTTCTAATATGGAAGCATCTTGCACTGCCCTTGCATATCTTAATCACTTGTTTGGTCTAACCATAAAGCAGTCTCCTTCAAACTAAAATTGAAACCAAAGATCCCTTCCACCCAAGGTACCTTCAGAAATTTCTTTAAGACAAACTACCTACTACTAAGTTATTCACTGGAAGTTTCAAACCCCCACCAAATGCAGTTAACTGTACTGAATATGCAGAAACATACACCACCACAGCATGTAAACAGCTGCATAGATGCAGCGGTACCACACAGGAAGAAGTGCAGGGCAAACCTCAGAAACAAACCCACGTGGTGGAACCATAATGTCAACAAACCTTATAATAAAAAGAAAAGAAATTTGACCAAAAGTAAGAAGGGTAATTCCCATCAAAACATTACTCACCCAAAATCGAAACCACAACTGCCTACAAGTCAAAACATCCCATAATTCTTCATACCCTTAAAGGAGCATCATGAACACATTACAGAACAAATACCTAACAATACCAACCAATGACAACTAACTGCACCCCCAGTAATGAACATCTACAACAAACCTGTAAAACTATCTGCAATGCAAGTTGATTGTATTCGACGGAGTGGGATTTGACATTTTAATGGTTCGATGTTGTGGCATTTCGTGGAAGTTGTCTCGATGATATGGGTTTCGATCATGTAAGCTTTCACTCATATGAAGTAGACCTATATATATATATATATATATATATATATATATATATATATATATATATATGTGTGTGTGTGTGTATGTGTGTGTGTATAAACGGAAACACTTTGGAATCTTGAAATAATGAAATGTTGATTTTCAGTATCTCGAGACCAAAGTGTCGAATCTGCAGATGCGCAAAACTGCAGAACATCGAACCTGAAAATGTTGAACCCATGGTACTGATGGCATGTTAGGTAAGTGTGGTGTTTTTAAGGGTTTTGGGGATGGTTTGTGTGTTTGAGTGTGTCAGGGAGTGTTAGGTGTGGGTTAGGGTATGTAAGTGAGAGTGTGAGTGTGTCAGTGTTGAGAGTGGTAGCGTTTGTATCTGTGTGATGTGTGTTTGTGCGAGGGTGGTGTAGAATGTATATTGGTGGGTTTGTGCATGTTGGTATTTAGTGCAACCTCGGAGTTAGCATATATAAGTAGGGGGGTGTGGGGGGCTTGCCCTCCACATGGAGGAGTGCAGGGGGCTTGCTCCCCATCTTATAGTAAGGGTGTGTGTGTGTGTGTGTGTGTGTGTGTGTGTGTGTGTGTGTGTGTGTGTGTGTGTGTGTGTGTGTGTGTTTTTGTTGTGCGGAGGTAGGTGTACTTGTGTTTGTATGTGTGCTGTAATAGTCACGGTTTTGGGTTTCGAGGGTTTTGGTTTTCAGTTATTTGGTTTTTCATCTTTATAGTCTCGAAATACTGAAATTCGATATTTCAGTATTTCGAGATTATAAAGTGAATCCATATAAACACACAGCTCTACATATATATATATATATATATATATATATATATATATATATATATATATATAGATATATATATATACATATATCTGTGTGTGTGTGTGTGTGTGTGTGTGTGTGGTAACAGAGACATGGTTTCAAAACAATGAATACACTCCATCTGTTATGGGGCTTAGTGTCTATCATGTCTTTAGATCTACTGGCAATTGTTGGGGCTGTATCAAGCAAGCAATAATGCCCGATAGAGTGTGTGCTAATGTGCAAGTAATGCCTACCCAGGGGTGTTGTGAGGCCTGACACCACAGGCAGAAGGCCTCTACACCCCTGAAAGGGCATTAATTACACATTAACACACACCCTGGAGGACATTATCGCTCATAGAGAATGGTCTCTCTGTAAAATTGTTGTGTTTTACTTAATTATTACTTATGTATTTTTTTAAGTTCTGTTTTAATTTTTTAATATATTTTTGATGTAAAATAGTTCCCCCCGCATAATGTTTCATACTTGCTGTAGTATATGTTAATGGTGGTGGAGAAAGCATTTTACATCCAAAATATATTAAAAAATAAAACAGTACTAAATACATAAGTAAGTAAAACACAATTTTACAGAGAAACCATTCTGTAAGGGCTGGCAGAGATCATTCTCTCTTCACTCTCTCTCATACATGCTACCAGGGGATCATTGGTTTACTTTCGCACTTTACTCATTCACGCTCACACACACACACACACACACACACACACACACACACACACACACACACACACACACACACACACTTTTTTTACTTCTTTTTGTTGATATTTTACACTCACTAAACAGCAGAAGCGCTGCTTAGTGAGGGTCAAATACTGGCAACCATTTCATTTTTCTTAGTCCAAGCTCCATGGTGGCTTGATAAGCTGTTGTGAAGTGGCGGACTTGTTTTTCACTGGACATTACTTGCACGTTAATACCCTGCTGGAGAACGCTCATTCTCCAGTCAGGGTAGTGATGTACATTAAGCTCATTTTCTAATATTTGTTAAGCATATCATCACCAGCTGACCGGTTTCTCAGTACCCTGAATTAAAACTTCTAACAAGATTACTTTGTAGCAATAGAGCAACCTATAGTTCCCTTCTGACTGACGCAGCTGTCTTAACAGCTTACTTGAAATCCCTATTAATCTCAACACCCTTCTGGTGGAGGGCTTCAACTATCCATCAATAAACTGGCTTACCTACCCCACCAATGCCTGGTATACACAATCTTTTTTTACTGTTGTAGGTGCTAACTTTCATGTACAATTAATCATCCAGCTAGGGGCCCATACACCTTTGATTTTGTACTCACAAATATGGCTACTTCTTGCACAACTCCACATGCATTATCTTCTCTCATTAATTCAGACCATAAATCAGTGATCTTTTCCATTAAAATACTCTACTTGCAAATACTATAGCATTTAGAGACTTCTCAAAAGAAAAATTTACTTCATTACTTGATGACCTAAATAAAACTGTTGCCATGTTTCTGACTTCTACTTCCAGTTAAATAGATGCATAGATTTTTATTTTTTATTTATTTATTTTTTTATTTTACATTTGTTTACCGGGAAGGTCTGACTGGACACAAGTCCATTTTCTTCGGAGACCTGGGTAGAAAAGCTCCAAAATACTAAGCACGGAAATACAATACAATACAATACAATATAATATAATATAATATAATATAATATAATATAATATAATAAAATACATGGGAGAAAAGTGAGAATAGCCTACATATCAGATTGCAGTGAAGTAGAAATTAACAAACAATAAAAGTTGGCAATTCATAAAGTACATAAATCAGATTAGCAAAAACTTTTTTTTTTTTTAAACATGAATACAGGAATAGGGATAGGTGATGTGAAGGATAGAATTAGGTAAGAATAAAGTTTGTTACTGTAGGATATTAAGTTGAGGGAACAGGTGATGTTAGCAAGTGTTATAGAAGACAGATATTAGTATTGTAAAGTAAATATCAACAGATTAACAAGCTTTGAAGTGAAAAACTGGTGACCCTTAGCAGAATCCTTGCAACAGTGCATTGGTATTGCTTAACCTGAGGTGTAGCATGAGCAAAGCCAATTTTTTATATAGTGGGTTTTCAGGAATTTTTTAAACTGAATAATAGAGGAAGTAGAGGTTATGTGACTTTGTAGCGAATTCCAGATTCTGGCTATGGTGCAGGCAAAGAGAGATTTGCCAGCATCATTTTTATATTTGATGACAGTTATGAGGTTCTAGTTACTAGATCTTAAGGCTCTTGTGGTAGTGTGGGGCTGAATTAGATGCTGGAGTGCTGGGGTTTTATCCAGAAGGTAGTAGAGCTTGTGTGCTATTGAGAGTTGATTCAGTAGCTGTAGTTGAGGTAGCTCAAGCCAGTTGAGCTGCTTAAGGGATGGACAGTGATGGGACATATATGAGGCTTCAGTAACAAACTTCGCTATCTTGTTGTAACAAGATTCCATTTTTGTTAGCTCTGTGTGACGGAGATTAATTAAGATAGGGGAAGCATAGAGGAGGATGGCTAAGAGATGGGTCCTTGCAATCATGGATTTGGTATTTTTAGTGATAAACTGTTTGTTCCTATAGATGAGTCCAAGTTTTTTGTTTACTTTCTTGATGGTTTGTGCTATGTGGATGGCGAATTTCAGATGATTGTCGATTTTTACACCCAGTAGTTTGGTGTGTGTGGTTGGAGTGATTTGAATCTTGTCTTTGTAGTTTATGGTAAAATCATTGTTTAAAGGGGGAGATCTACTAGGACTGAAAATAATTAATTTGTTTTTTTGGAGATTAAGAATAAGTTTGATGTTAGTAAAACATGTTTCGGCTAGAGTAAAGTTAGTTTGGGTTAAGGTTTGTAGTTCATGTAGGGTGGGGGCAGCAGTTATAATGGTGGTGTCATCAGCGTATTGCACAACTGAAGCAGTCGGTAAGGCTAAATAGATATGGTTGGTAAATAAAGAGAAGAGCAATGGGCCAAGGATGGACCCTTGTGGGACTCCTATGGATACTGGTAGTAGGGGGGACAGCTGGTCTTGCCATAGAACTGCTTGTTGACAGCCTGATAAGTAGTTATTGAACCATGATATAGATGAGGTGCATATGTTTAGGGTAGATAGAGTTTCAAGAAACATACTGTGGTTTACCATGTCAAAGGCTTTTGATAAGTTTAAGAATATTGAAGATACGAATAGACCCTTGTTTCTATGGTGGTTGACTAAGTTGATAATTGATAGTAGTGCTGTGGTGGTGCTGTGGGAAAGTCTATAGCCATGTTGAGATTTGGAAAGCATGTTGTTTTTTTGCAAGTACTGCATTAGTTGAGAATGAATCATTCTTTCTAATATTTTGGATAAAGGATACAATTGTGATTGGGCAATAGTTGGTGAGTTATAGGGAGTTGCCTCCTTTGTGCAGTGGAATAATATGTGATATTTTCCATGAGGTGGGTACCTTGCATTCTGATAGTGACCTATTTATGAGAATAGACACAGGATAGGCTATGGCTTCAGCTGATATCTGTAGGAATTCTGCTGGAAGGTTATCAGCTGCTAGTGTTGTTGGTTTACGTTTCTTAAGGAGTTTAGAAATTACCTTAGTGGGCACTGGGTGCAGGGAAAAGCTGGAGGTATTGTTTTGTATATTGGTGTGGGCTGAGGTAGTTATTGCTATGGGGCTATTATTTGTATTTTGGGTATTAGCAAGCATTTAGTTTGCTTCTGTAAAGTATTTGTTAAATTGTGTGGGAATGTTATCATGGTTATTGAGTAACACAGGAGTTGGAGTAGTGGATTTGCCTGGGTGCAGTATACCATTTATTGTGGCCCAGAATCTTTGAGGATTGTGAGCATGTTTTTCTTGCATGTTTTTGTAGTAATTAATTTTGTCAGCTTTAATTAGCTTTTTGGCTTTGTTGCAGAGTTCCAGATAATTTTGTCTCAGAGTAGTGGTTTTGTTTTTGCGATATTGTGTACAGGCCTTGCCCTGTCTTTCATTATAGTTTTAGTAATGTTTGTTAGCCATGGGGCATAGTTAGTTTTTATTCTTATAGTTCTGGAGGGAGCATGATAGTTTAGGATTTCTAGGAAGGCAGAGTTAAAGTACTGCATGGCTTCGTCTAGTGGTAGTTGTTTTAGGGAAGTCCAATTACAGGATTTTAGTGCATTGGTGAAGTCTGAGGCTCTAAAGTTCCTTTTATTATGTACGGTTCTGAGGGTGGGTTGGCTGATGCAGTGGGATCTGTTCCTAATTAGGTAGGTTGATTGATGGTCACAGACTATCAGGAAGACAGCCAGATTTCTGAGCAAGTGTGGGGTCAGATAACAGTATCCAGTCTAAGATGGACTAGCATTTGGATGCTTTGTCAATTCTAGTAGGGGTGGATATGATTTGGGTAAATCCATGGAGGTTAATGTGGGTAGTGGGATTGTGGCTGGAGCAGTTAAGCCAATCAATATTAAAGTCACCTAAGAGTATAGTTTCCTGTGGAAGGGAGTTTGAGATCCAGTTTAGCATGCTTTCCATTATAGTAATGTTATTGCCTGGTGGAATATAGCCTCCTGCAAGGATTATATGTTTGTTGGAGTTTAGTTTTAACTGGCAAGGATTAGTTCTATATCTTTGACTTCCTGGGTATTGTAGCCAATTTGTTCTATGTTGAGATGATTTTGAAATAATATTGCTACACTACCTCCCTTTTTCTCTATTCTATCTCTACAAATAATATTGTCTATGATCTCATTATTGTGGTGTTCTGGTTTTAGCCAAGTTTCAGTTAACACAACGGCATCTGGTTTATATAAAGCAAGTAGGGCATGAAGGTCTTGAATTTTGTTAAGTATACTTCTTACATTTATGTTTACATAGAGGAGAGATGAGGTAGGTCTGTGGTATAAAGGATTTAGATGATTTGGGATTGCATTGGTTGGTTTGTGGGGTCCTGGATTGGGGGGGTATGTCACCACAGCAAGTGAGTTTGTGGAGCAGTTGTTGGTAGAGTTTAGTTAGTTTATCTATGATTTTTGTTTGTCTTTGAGAAGAGTGCAGGCTAGTTTTATATGTTAGCTTATTGTATAAGTAAGGGAAGGCTTTGGAGGAGTTAAGGTTATTTGGTGATATAGGAAAGTGTTTTACTTTTATAGGATTTGCTATGGATTGTGTCCGCCATGGGGTGGGATGCTGATATTTATTTATTTTATTTTATTTTATTTTACATTTGTTGACTGGGCTAGTCTAGCTGGATATATGTCCATTTTCAGTAGAGGCCCAGGGAGAAAAGCTCCACATTAAAACAGACTAGACACACAAAGTATTAAGTAATAAGTTAGAGAACATTAAACTTTAGATGCAGATAGGTTGCTAGACAAAAACAGGTGATTAAGGTACTTTAGCAAAACATTGATGGAACAGAAGAATAGCACAAAAATAAGATAAGGTAATTTTTTTTTTGTTTGTTTTAGTGACTGCTGTGGGAAGACAGTCTTCTGCAGAATATGGGAGATCAGGTAGTTGATAACAGGACTGGAAGTGTAACTGGAGGGGGAGAAACTCAGGAGAGAAAAAGAGGTTAATTACATCTTAGGTGTATATGAGCAACCAAAGCATCTAGATGGTAGATGCCTTAAGTGGCAATAGAGTGAGTAAGAAACATGGGAAGACTGATTGTGATATGAAGCTGAGTATGGTAAGAGGTGAGGATGGTAAGCAGGAATAGGGTGGAGATTGTTATTGAGTAGAATGATGCTTTCAATAACTGGGTTGATTGTGTGTAGTACATTTTGCTTCAGAAAGGGTGCGGGGGGTGTAAAAAGGTAAAATATATGTTAGGGGTGGGTGTTGTACTAAGGGTGTAGTATTAAGGGTGTGGTGGAGTGTGTTACTATGGAAATATTAGGTGTGTTGTGATAGGATAATTGGGAGTGTGAGAATTGATGGAGAGTGTGGTCTATAACTATAAGTTTAAGTGATATGGGGGATGGGTGGGAATGGGGGTAAGGTAGGGGAGTGAAGTGAGCCCCAGCGTAAGCGAGGGCAAACGGAGCGGGGCTACACCATCCTGGAGGAGCTGCGGTTGTACAAATAAATAAATCAATGAGAAGGTTTGCTAGTAAAATACAGGATAGACATACCTTATAGTTTGATGGTACTCTTATTTTATTCTTTTTTATTTTTATTTTATGCCCAAATCTATGGGGAAAGATTATGTGGTCACTAAGCAGAGAGCATGACTAGGAAGGTAAGTGGAAGGATAGTGGAGAGGAAAGGGGAGTCTCTGGGTCTGAGGTTGTGTGAATGAAAATCTGTGTGGGTGAGAGTAGTCAGAGTGAGGAACAGACACAGAAAGTAGGTTGAGGTATGGGGGCTGTACCAGTCGGAGACAGGATAGAAATGGGAAAGAGTTAGCAGAGAGTAGGCCGACATAAGGGTAGGTAGGCTGGAGAACAAATTAATGGCTGGGAGAGAAGGAGGAGTGAGAGTGGTGTACGCAGAGATGTGTTGTGGCTGACCAGGTGCAGTATTAGAAAATGGCACAAAAGTAAGTTCAGAGGTCAGGGTAACTTACTCGTAACATTAACACATACTTTGTACTTTAATGGCACTGTTGCAGGAGAGGATTCCACAGATGGAGCAGAACTCTAGGGAGAGTGGGTGGTCTTCTTGAGTTGGCTGTTGTTTGCAAAACCTTTCTGTAGGTGCTAGGGACCTGTAAAATAAAGATAGAGAAAAAATATAAGGGTGAGGTAAGTAAGAGCAGAGTTGGCTAGAACAAGGCAGGAGAGAAGAGGAGAGGAGTTATGGGCAGGAAGGAGAGAGTAGTACTGACCAGTAGTAGAGATGGTAGTAGAGACCACTAGAGGATTAGGAATGGAGGAATACATTAGTATAAATGGAAAGGCTAAATCAAGATGAGTACAAGGAGGAGAAATGAAGGGTTAGGAAAATAAATACTTGATTTGAAGAAGAGTAGTGCAGGGACAGACAGGAGAAAAAGATGTAGCAGAGTAGTGGAGACTTGCAGTTGGATGGAGAGATGAACAGAGATATGGCAACAAATATGCTGCACCAAATATAATGAGAAGTTTAAAACAGACCCCTATGGTAGAATACCCCTATAAATAAAATACATAAGACAAAAAAACTGCTTTATGTATGCAAGAGGTCTCATTCTACACACCTTAACAACACACTGAAGTGAAGCAGCAAAGATCAATGCTATGCCATTGAAGCTCAATATGAACTTACAATAACCAATGAAACCAAAAATAACTACAAATCTTTCTTTAATGATAACAGCAAGTTAAGGCCTAACATATATCAATGTTATATCAAGTCCACAATAATACCACCCACTCTGACCCAAAGGAAATAGCTACTATCTTAGCTGATAAATGTATTACAGATTTTACTCCACTCAGAGTTATAACTGTTTAACTGTTTTCACACGTCCGACCATCCCTTATATTATTATGGAACAAGTCATCTCAGCCCTTTGAAAAGCTGAGACTACTTCATCTGTAGGTCCTGAAAACTACATGACACCTGATTATCTGTACCAGATATGACCTACCTGAACTCCTTATTAATTTATTTAATGAACTTTTTTCCACTGGTTGCATTCCTGCAGCCTGGAAAACAACCACTGTGGTACCACTATCTAAATGTGGTTCAACTTGGATCCTGGAAAATATAGACTTATTGGTCTCATTAGCCTCATATAGAACGTTGTGGAATGTATTTTCTGACATTTTATAATCTGGATATTGAAAATCGCTCATCCCTGGACCCTCATCAATTTGTCTTTCTTGAAGGCAGATCCTGCCTCTTTAACCTGATTAAGCTCTTTAAAAAAGTCACTAAAACAGTGGATGCATGCAGATTATTTGGACCTGGCCAAAGCCTTTGACACTACTCCCCATGCTGTCCTTATTGAATATAAACCTTATGTTGTGTGGCCACCTGCTTGTCTAATAGAGACAATGTGTTTAGAGTTATTGAGGCCCCTTCTGAAAGCAAAAATGTTATGAGTGGTGTACTATAGGGCTCAGTGTGGGTCTTCTCCTATGTGACTTGCAACTCTCTGGTCTTCAAGCCAGCAACCCTGACCTATGATATGACTTTAAACTGGATGCTGTTATTTGTTCTCCCACTGACTTACAATTGCTCTCATGTATGTTAGACTGTTAATAGTTGGTACAAGGACAATGGTTTCAAGTTAAATGTGAAAAAAATCTAACTATAGCTCACTGTGTTAAACAAAACATTTTTACATCGTACCATGTAGATGACACACCATTCTATCAGACATTGTCATAAGGCATCTTGGCGCTCTTATTGGTGATTTCTTATCTTTTGATCATCATGTTTTATTTAACATTTGTTTACTGGGAAAGGCTGACTGGGACAGAGCCCATTTTCAGTGGAGGCCCGGGGAGAAACACTCCAGGCACATGTCTTTGGAATGTGGGAGGAAAGCTGAGCACCTGGAGGAAACCCACACAAAGGCAGAGAGGACATGCAGACTCCACACAGAAGGTACCCCAGCTGAAGATTAAACCAGAGAAACTCTTGCTGTGAGATGACAATGTTAACTGCTGCACACTACGTTGCTGTGTTTCTGTAGTAGTTCGTAAAGCCTTCTGTCTGGCCCATCTAATTTCCAAAAGCATATCTCTGGATTTAAAGAAATCTTAATACCCCTTTAATCGTGTCTCATAAGACTCTTTGTTGAACACAATGACCTTCTGGTATGCATTTGTCCAGTAGAATAGCATGGGTGGGATGACAGGAACAACTGCCCCGAGTACAAAATGCTGGGAGGGTGCGATCAGTTGATCCTGATCTCTCTTTAATGCAATGCTAACACACCAAACAAAACCCACTAAAATGCTGAAAAACCTCTGTGTCTTGGGAAAAACCACACAACTGCTCCAATCGGACCAACAGCAACAGCAGAATATTGCATTTACAAAACGTTGAAATAACTCGAACAGTAAAAATAAATCCAAAATTGTTGTAGATAAAAACGTTTAATGAATCCAAAAACTCCAAAATAGGTTGGTTAAGCGCTTTCACTTGTACTATAACAAGCTTCATCATAATTACAGCAAGCAATTTGCTACAGTTTAAAAAGAATATTTTTTTTTGTTTTAAACTGAAACATGAGCATTGTAACACTTTGTGCAGGCAGGGTATAAACTGTAGCAACTGAAATGTAGCAAACAGTTTACTACAGATTAAAAGAAGAATATTATTTTTAATAAAATAATAAGATGTAGTGTTGGGTTTCGGGCACAGAAATGGGACCTAAATAGCTGGAGCAGGATGGAGGAGGGGGAGTGTGTCATGAACCTGGCTGTGTGCCAAATTGAAGAGCTGAGGGGGTGGGGCACTATTTCATACTACCTGTCCAGGCTGCTGGTTGAGCCAGCTATGCTTCTGTACTTGTCTAAATATATCATTCAACTTAAAAGACCTCAGAGAAACCTAACTAAAAAGATAATTGTCCTCAAGACCCTCAGTTATTTATAGGTTCATATGTAAGTAAAAGGCTATTAGCCCATGTGGGCCATTTTAAAGCTAGCTAATTTCCCTTCAAAGGTGAGAATCAAGCCCTGTACTTTGTGTTTGTGATGGAAACACCTTAACCATTATTTTAACTCCCAGACTGGCAGCCTTCACTTTGTACTTAGTCTCTTATAGACCTCTCTGTGGTCATCTGTGTGTAGCCTTTTGGTATTTTGAGTCATGAAAGATTTGGTCCTCCTTGACTTCCAGTGTCTTTGCATAATTAATGATTCCTCAAATACCAAGTTATAAGACCTAAACCTTCATTAGCAGATCAGAAAGAGGCCTTGGCATGATGTATTCATACCCCAATGTATACCCACATTTGACACAAGATTCTACTACATTTCACTAGACTAGCAATCTTGGCAACTTCAAAGTCAACCCAGATACCTGGGTGGGCAGCTTTAAATTCTCCCCACCCACCATTGTGTGCTGCCCTCCTTGACGTTGGAGGGAACTGCTGAATATCACCTATTGGCTAGGCTTGTAATGGTCTGTAGACTGATTGCCTAGCACTTTCCTATAAGCCTGTGACCCTAAAAGAAAGGCACCCAGCACAAGTAGTTTATGACATATTAAGTGAAATAAATGGAACTAAGATTTTTGTTAAGTTGGGTCTTTCATCAGGTTACCATAAGCTGAAGATCCACCTTCATAGCAGAAGCACCACAACTATTTTGCTCATATAGGCTTTCTGAGATAGAAAATAAAGACTGATATCCTGGATAATTTTTTCTGCTAAGACCTTTTAATATGTAATTCAACAGTCATACAAGAATAAAACGTGTCAAGAACTTTAGTGATGACATTGTAGCATATGGCAGGGATATAAAAGATTATGAAACATTGAGAAAATGTGCTGGATAGACCAAAGATGCTATTATACTGAATAAAGAAAAAATCTAGTTTCTAGGTATAATCTTTCATTTTATGGATTTATATTTTCCAGCCATGGCAAGCCACCAGATCTAGGTAAAGGGAACGAAGTATATGAGAAGACATTAGAAGACTTTTTAGAATGGCAAATTACAGTGCCAGATTTATAAAAGATTGTAAAGCAGTTAAAGCAGCACTAAAAGAGTTGATGAAGAAATATGCCCCTATTATTTAGGTGGGCAAAGAACAAAAAAATTAGTAGAAATGTAGAAGGAGATGAGCTCAGACACTATCAGGAATCACATTGTATTATTTTGATACAAGTAGTCCTGACCTGATAGAAACAGTTGCAAGCACTGTAGTACTTGCTACAAGTTTAAGTCAAATACAAGACAGGAGCCAGAGAGACATGCATATGTCAGTAGGTCTTTGTCATATGTTGAAAAAGATATGTCAAAACTAAAACTGAAGTTCAAGCTATAGTCTAGGTGTAAAGGTAGTTTCATATACACATTTGGAGAAGTTTGATATTAACCTCTGAGCACATTGTGGTTAGCTGTTTTAATAACATATTAAAAAATGCTTTGGCTTTATTTTTGTATTAGTTCCTGTTATATTCCTGGAACTAGCTGGGTACTCATGTTCCACATTGCTCCAGTTTCTACCTGCATATCTTCATATTTTATAATTTTGTCTCATGCTATGCTGGAATGCTAGAGCTTCTTCTATAGTTAATATTTTTCCGCTACAATATCTGGTTTTCTAGCTTCCACTTTCTTAATGTTTGGTAGCAGATAACTTGACAAGATCATTATGTTTTCAATAATTCTTTGTGGATCATGCTTCCTCTGCTTCTTAGCTACTTGCATGTTGCAATGTTTGCACAGTTTTCAATGTAAAAAATGTAACAAGCTTGCTGCATTATTATGCCTCTCAGAATACAGACTCGCAGCCACAAGGCTATCATTGTCAGCAACAAGATGTGCAACCATTACTAGTTTTATAGTGCAGAAGCTATAACTGCCCATAACTGCCACTCTTTTCTAGAGCTTTAGCAAAGATACAGTTTACTGTACTGAACTATATGTACAACAGCTATGATTTATAAGAAAAGTTCACAACAATAGTGTACATGCAGTACTTTAACATAACACACAAAGTCAGGGATTCAGTAAACAGCTACCTCTTCATGTTAATGGTCATGGTAAAAAGGCCCTGGTAACATGATACAATGTGTTGCGATTCAAAGACACATTAGCTGACCTTATTATGGCCTAATTTGAATGTCTCTAAACTCTGTTAACTACTACAAAGTACAGATTAGTGGTAGTTAACTCTCTTGGCTGCCACATTGTGCAAGCAGAGACACTCCCCTGATTCACTTTCCTACACACACTACACACATTCAAACATGCACGCACATGCACACACACACACACACACACACACACACACACACACGCGTGCGCACACACACACACACACACACACACACACACACACACACACACACACACACACACACACACACACACACACACACACACACACACACACACACACACACACACACACACACACACACACTCATACACACACATATCAGACACCCTATACCTGTCCTTGTGACATCCCATTTCTCTCATTTCCGGCCCTTGTAAACCATGAAAGAATTCTGTCAGTCAGATAATGTCAGATAATGAAGTTGTACATGTCATATCCATCAGTATGTCTAGTGTGTCCAATGTATCCTTGGTGTCTAACAGTTTCCCTAGCCCATGTATAATTAAACAATTATCCCTGGAGTCTAGTGTTCCCCCAGTCATGCGTATAATTAAACAAATATCTTTGGTGTCGAATGTTCCTCCCAATCCCAGTTGTGCCATTAAAGCACAGGACTGTAAAGTAATCCCTAGTGTCTAGCGTTCTGCAACAATCACAGTTAAGTGCATTAAGACGCAGGACAGTAAAGCAATCCCTGGTGTCTTGTGTTCCCCAACCCCCCCCACATTCATTCCACAGACACATGCATGCACACTTACACATGGTCACACAAAAGATCCCCCTCCCTACCCAATTGCTCTCTCAGCTACACTTATCCATTCATCCAGACAGACAGACAGACCCTACCAAACTTATCCTCTCACTAACTCCCTTAACACTACCTCTCAGGCAGACACATGCTCAGACACCTACACACACACACACACACACACACACACACACACACACACACATCTGCAAATCCTACCTTACTACTAAATTACCCAGCACTTCCCTGTACCATGATGGATGAACCTTGTTCAAAGCCCATGTTCACTACCACAAAGTTCAAGGCACAACCTTGCTAATATGATGCAAGTAAATGCCTTCCTGTAGGTAGTTCTGCAGGTGGGATTACATGGCTAATTAGCATATACCTCTCCCCATACTGACTTTACTGGATAACAAACTGTTGAGCAGTAATTCTTATGTCAGTTTTCAGGTTCATTGTTAAGTACTGGATACAGTTTTTCCTTTTTCATGGTCCATCTTTAATGTGACTGTATCCTGTGTGAACCTTCATCTCCAACAGGACTTCAGCTTCAAACAGTGTGCATGCACTTGCATCCTCCCTTTCCCTCCCGCTCCCTTGGGAAGAGGCAAGGAGGCTACGCTTTATAATTCTCTCCAATGCCATTTCCAAGAGGTGTCTGAGCCACAAGTCAAACTTGGGTCACCTAGCTCATAGTCAGGGTTTGCCTTCTACTCCTGTGGAGCTGGATGAAACACCTGACTATATGCTACTGTAAGCCATATAGCGTGCATAACATTTTTCCATTAATTAGGTATGGCAGTGGTGTTAGGGTCATAAAATAATATGGCAATGACCATATTTACTGCTGTAAATACACTCATTAGTGGGAGCTTGGCTGTGTCAATTAATTGTGGTAGAGACAAGTGTGATTTTGGTAGTAGGTTTACCTGAAACACCGGGGACTTCATTAGTGGCATGTTTCCTCCTACTATACAAAAGAGATTTTGTTTCTCTGTGCTGATGTTGCTGCTTAGCTCTGTAACGTAAGCAGCTCATTAACAGTGAAGTGGGACTGATGTGGTCAGATGCATTACGTTGACTGTAAGTACATCATTCTAGTCCCACAAGGTATGTAGTAAGCCTATATATATGTGGAACTGATGTGGTCAGATGCATTACGTTGACTGTAAGTACATCATTCTAGTCCCACAAGGTATGTAGTAAGCCTATATATATTCTTAGTTGCTGTAGTGATTCTAAATCATCACTCTCAACCTCTTAGTGCAAGAAATCTGCTATAATGGGAGGAGAATGGCCCAAAAATAGGTGCATATTTTAAATATTGCTCTTTTACACTTTGAAATTTGCTAGAGTGACATCTGTTTTCAAAATACCTAACTACTTGGTTAAGACTGGAGACTGGATTGTACTTTTTGTAGTAAATGAATGATTTCCTGCTGTATGCAGTTCCATTTACAGAAAATAGAGGAAAAAATTGTAGGACAGCCAAGTGTTTCAAAGATTTGACAGCTATAACATGCTTAGTGCTGCTACACAGTTCTTCCTAGTATAATGTGTATAGAGGTGTAGCTGCTTCAATATACTACGAGACAGAGAAAAAAAGAAATATAAAAGAAAAAAATGTAGGAGCATAACATTGTATACAGCTTTATAAGCTATTTTGCACTCACATTGCCACATACAAAAAAGTTGTGGTAGCCCAACGTATGTTATAGTCTTTAAAGCTGTTAGAGCCTCCCACTACTATGCTCTAAGGCTGCTGTTTATGCTGCAGCATGAGACTAGAGCTTATTGGTGTGGTGAGGTGCTTAGTAAAGTTAATTTTTCACTGAATTCAGAGTCAGTTATGGCTTCCCATGTACTGCAAATCCATTAGTGCTCATTTCTTATGTATGAATGTAGTTGCTATATAAGAAAGCCACTTTCAATGAGCCAGAGAGATGCCTGTCCCATGAAACATGCATCAGAAAACAACTAACAGCTTACAAGTGGTTTGCACTCTTCAGACTACCTGGAATTCACATAGGCACAGCTTTGGAAATGGGCAAACACTTTAAAAGCTGTTACCACACTTTTTGCTGCCACACAACTGGCAATCAGAAAATAAATGATCTCCTAATGAACCTACAGCTTTAAAAACTGTCACATGGGGCTGGCACAAGCAAACACATGGACAGCAGAGCTTAAACTGTTGACATGTATCACTGCAAGACATCTAAATAAATTAAGTCAGTCACCCACAAGTTCACCTCCCCCTTCCAAAATCACATGTATTTATTAGAATACCTCATTATTTAAGAGCCATATTGATTAAACTGAGGAAAGAAAGGCTACTTTTGTTCTTTATTCACAGAAGGTTTTGTAAAAAACTGAGAAAATATCAACAAAAAAAAAAATCATCATATGCTGATTTTGCAAAATCAATGGCTACGAAGACCAAGAGAAGAGACCATTCAAACAATGAGGCACTCGTCAAATCACCAGCTCGAAAAAAAAAAAAAAAAAGGTAAGGCGGCAGGCAAGCTGATATCCAAACCAACTAATCATGGAGGCACCCAGCAAAGACAATTTTCTACACAGGACACTTGTTGTCTAATGACCATCATGGATTAAATGTATGGACATGATGCACATAATATGAACTTCAAATATCTCATCTGAAGAGCTCCAGGAACTAGAAGTAAGCTAGATTAACTTTTCTGTGAGCCTTACTGAGCCAACTGCTTAAAATATATTATATATCATACCAAAAATGCTAATTATCATTATTACTACTCATTAAGTCTAAAAAGAGTGGAATGATTACTCTGATGGATATTTAATGATAGCACAGCTTAACTAGTATATGATTGACAAATGACTAACATGAATATCGGTAGCTGATTATACTAAAACTGTTTTTTTCTTTTTTTTTAGTTTATCTTTGCAACATCCATGTACTGAAATACTATCAAACAAATGTAAATATTAGCAAAGCTTGCTCATTATAACATGCATAATTCTATAGTGCCCTGTGCATGTGTGTTATCATAATGCAACAGCCTATTAATCTTTTTTTAGCCCTACCTTTTACCCTCAAGAATATTCTGCATGCCCCCACCTCCTCCTACTGGAAATACTAGGCCTGCTTTGCCTGATACAGCACTCTTATGAATAACACGTATTGCATATAATTATTCTTATTATTGGTGGGACTCTTAATTCTGCTATCTTACAAACTCAATGTAATATGATAGTGTTGTTGGATGTTAGGTAAATAACTAGTTCAGTCTAAATGCATAATTCACTGTACTAGCTTTTCACTACTAAACACAAATCAATTATTAAAAAAAAAACAGAACAAACATATAATACACCACTGTCCTCCTAACATCATAGAATGCTAACGGAAAATAATCAAGTTATAAAGCTAGAACAGTTACTGAATGGCTAGTTAAATATAAATTGTACATAATACAGTTACAGGAAACTAAACGTAAAATAAACAAATGAAAGTATGTTCACCAAAATATGGAAGGGCAGACTATTGTGTAAAAAGATTAACTCAGCCAAGGTTGTTGTTATTTTATTAGCATAATCATTTAGAGGAAAAGTGGAAGAGGATAAATACAGTTCAGGTATATGGATTATAATGAAAATTAAATATCTTAATGTGGAATTTTGGATTATTAATATTTATGAACCCAGTAATGACTGCTCATGTATGGAACACCCTAAAAAGACATTTGTACAACACATACATGTTGCTAACATTATTATGGGGGTGTAGAAAACCAACCAACTGCCTGGTACTGACTTAAAAGTGCCAGATTTCACAACTTTTCTCTTTAGTACACATTTTAGAATAAAAGTCACAATAAACTTTTCTCAGTTTGATTACTAGATTTTTTTTATGTAATAAATGTGATGCACGTAGCAAGCAGAAACATACAGTGAAGGCAGCAGCATAGATAAAGTCATATTTTAAGTAAACTGCCTCAAATGACAGTGCTGATGAACTGAATCAGACTGTAACATCTGTAACTGAAGAATGCAAACTGAATACTCAGACTTCTGTAACTCTGAAGACTGAAGTGAGCTGAAGTGAACTGAACTTCTGTTCCAAAAGTATTCATCTCTTAATTCCAAACTCTAAAATTCCTCTGTCAGTTTTATATACCTCCCTAACCTTAGTTTCCATGACTTGTAACATCTAAAGAATATTTATTATTTCAGGTGCCTAATCCGTGAATGTCTCCTTATTGTTTGTCTTTATCTTTCTGGCACAATACAATGTTTCCTTGAGAATCTGTGAGTTCTGCACATCTTTATTTGAGTTTATAGTTATTCACTGAAACATTCATTTCTTCTGAAACTGGATTTACTGAAGCTGCATGTAAAATGCAAAATATAAAATGAAAATATAGGCCTGTTTCAAAATGACTGCGTGTCCAAGCCTATGCAAAGAGAGAACTGTATTTATGATCTATTTTTAATAAACTATATTTATGTAAAATCTGTTCTTGTAATCCCTTTTGAAATCCCTGAACAACTGCAAAATAATTTCTTTTTATCTTGTAAATAAACTTGCCATTTTAATTGTGACCAATAGGTGTCAAACAAATATTCATGATCTGCAATTTATTCTGGAAATCTGGATTTAGATCACTTTTAACTTAATGATTTTTAAAACTAATTTGACTGGGCAATTCTTTCACATGACTTATAAATGGTATTTTATATCCTATGCTTCAAAATATCTGCACTTCCAAACCTGTGTAAAGAGAGTACAGTGTTTTATCTAGGATCTATTTTAATAAACTATATTTAGGTAAGACCTGTCCTTACAATCCCTTCTGAAATACCTTACCAGGAATTTACTTCGGTAATTACTTTATAAATGTAATAATATAGTCTGCAAAAATGATACTATAATGATTATTGCAACTAATATAGCAAATGAAAAATAATTTATTTTTATCCGGTAAATAAACATGCAATTTTAATTTTGACCAGCAGGTGTTACCCAAGTGTTCATAATTTGTAAAATTATTCTGAAATATCTGTGGATTTAAGCCTCTTTAAACTTTATTATTTTAAAAACTACTTTGACCGGACAACTCTCTACATGTCTTATATCTGGTATTATATAGCCTATGCAACAAGATCCATACCAGTTTGGTGGTAGCCACTTATGAACTCTTTTTTATGCATACTATACGTGTCTTAAAGTATAATTACTATATACTGAATTAACTTGTTTCTGTAAATCTTCAGCTAGATCTGTAAGGGTGTTAACTAATTATTTTGTATATTTATCCTTCAGATTCTGATGTGCTATAATAGTAAAATTACATTTACTAGAACCTATATTTTCTGTATTCCAGAGCTGGATTTCAAACAAAATTTATATACCCTGTACCTTTTCTTTTAATTTTTGTCTAATGTACCATGATCATGTGATGTGCACTTTATTCTGCAACAAATGAAGCCTGATCTGTCATGCTCATTAAATAACTATTACTACTTATTCATTTGGCAATTATATAACTTGTATTGATAACCCTATTATAAACATTCTGCACTTTACCCATAAAGCTGATGACAGAATAGTGTGAGGTATTATGTGATTCTGTAAAATGCTTTGATTATGTATGCATACTATTTATGCTTGCTCTAGAAACTGTCTAGTAATACTTTGAGAAATGTATCGTATTGAACATCTGAAATAGCTGTGTATGAAATTTATATTCTAAAACCAAACTGAAATTGACAGTGAAAACATATATTTTCAAGACAGTAGCATCTGAACACTAATAAAAGCATAAACTTCAATTTATTAATTTCTTTTTCACCTTCCAATGGTCTGGAGACATAACTTGAATTTGAAATACAGCTTAGAATACTTTATGTTGTGGTGTCAGGATTCTGCATGGATATACATCTACATCTGCATCTGTTTTAAGCTTGTTTTAATTGAAAAGAATACATTCCTTCTGATACTTGAGACAGATCTACTTAAATTTGATTAGCATACTGCTATCCACTGAATAATGTACAAAGTCAACTACATTCTACCTGTATAATACATTATTATATTATAACATTTGTACTCCATTATGTCTAAAGAAATAAGAAAAACAGGCTCTACGCAATAAACTGGTTCATACACACTTATGGTCTTCAATTCTGGATTTTATTGATAATCCATTAGTCTTGATACTTAACTTATTAACAATACAAGGAGATTTTAATGTAGTTCTAGATCCTAATTTAGACAAAATACCAGTTATTATTAACAGAACACCTAAAGTTATATGCTTGATAAGAGAGATCTGCAATGAATGGAAGATAAAGGATAAATGGAGGACATTAAACTCAACAGATAAATAATATACATGCATTATCTACAGTGTGCGGATTGCCAGAAGAATTGATATTTTTTTTAATATCACAACGACAACAACAAATTGCTGCCTACACCTATATCTGATCATGGTGCACTCCATCATCTATAAATTTAGAAATATTGTACTACAGTTATCAATGACAATGGACCTTCTTGGGCTGAAAGATACAAGATGAAGGAAAATAATTCAGGCATGGAGAACCATATATTGTAGTACAAATAGCAATTATTTCATATATATAGCCAAAAATGGGACTCATTCAAATCACAGTTACAAACTTGGTGTAAGCAAATAAATAGGGCAGATAAACTACATCATAGTTAGCGATTAGAATCTATGCAAGACCCCAAAGTGAATACATAGCCAGCAATTGCACAAATAAAATCGCTCATCAGAATCTTATAACATTAAAAAAAAAAGTATAGTGCTGTATCCAGTAGTACAATCTATGATAAATGTGAAAGATATAAGCTATTCTACTGGACAAAGGGCATAAAATCACAGAACATAGTGGCAAAAAAGTTTCAGGAAAGAGACAAAGAAATATATATATATATATATATATATATATATATATATATAGTGCATTTATACAAAGCAGATAGGGGTGTCATTGCAAATACTAAAGAGATAAATAGAATTTTCATAGAGGAATTATTCTGCACATCATCTTTGCATATGAAAATCAAAACAAAGGACAGAGTACAATATATAAGAATACTTAAAAAAATCCCAGGTGATATTAAATCAAGACTAGACCAGCCAATTAACTTGCAAGAGATATTTAATGCAATTCACTCCCTACAGTCTGGTAAAACCTCAGGTTTATATCGACAACCCCCAGATTCTATAAAGAGTTGATAAGAAATATCCCATTTATGAATATGTATAAGGAGGCAGAAAGGACTGGAACATTTAACAGACAAATAATAGAAGCTGAAGTCATGCTATTTCCTAAACTAGGTAGAGATAATTTGGACCCAATCTAATATAGACCCATTTCTATAATAAATATAGAAAATAGACTCTAAGCTAACATACTAGCAAACAGACTAGAACAACTTATGATAATGTTTATATCTAACAACCACCAAGGATTTATCAAAAATAGATGTGGAGGCCCAGAATTGGACCATCTGTGGCTTAATCTGCAGACATTAGCATATGCATTAAACTCTATCATGGCAGCTATTTTTATTGGCTTCCACAAAGGATTTGACACTATCAAATCAGACTTACCATGGGATCTCCTGGAAGAATATGGCATCCCACTGACATTTATAAGAAAATTAAATTACTATACACTAACTCCATGACTAAAATAGACACCAATAAATATGTCACCAAGGTTAATACAAGGCACCTGACAGGAATGTCTTTTATTAGTCTACCATTCATCCTAACTATTAATGCCCTCAGCACAGACTTATATTATAATTTTATACATAATGGCTTTAAGGTGGGGGAGACAAATAAAGATATACTCATGTCATGGTTTGTTGATGGTGGTATCATTCAGCTTAGTAACTCAAGATATATGTTCTGCATTATACTCAATAGAATTAAGATGCATTTGAAATGTCAGGGTTATTTGTTAACTGCAAAAGGCCCAATATCTTCCCACTAACATGTAGTATAGAAAAGGATACTGAAGAAGGGTCACATTGCACACTTAACATAGTCCAACAGTATACATACATGGGAATATGCATAACAACAGACATCAGTAAACTAGAAAGCTTAAACTTAAAACAACTAATGCAACACTTATCACAACAGGGTTGTGGAAGCACCAAAACCTATTTAGAATCTAAGTAATCAAAATGTTTCTGTTATCAAAAATACTCTTTATCTTAAGATATCTCCCTCAGCTAGTGTGATTACTCCCAGAAACTGAATTCTTTATGTAAATTAACAATTCGAAAGTGGTTGGCAACACTATTATTTGAGACCCCCTTTAAAGCCTACATTTATGGTAAATCTCTGATGTGGTATGAAAAGAAAGCAAGATAATGGGATAACAAATTATTAGATATTCAAACTACACTGTAAAAAGCAAAATCTTACTTTAAAGAAATGAAAATAGAAACTTTAAACTAGAAATATGAAATATGGTGGACAGGAAGGTAATATGAGACCAACTACGTCTACTAACAATCCTTTAACAAGCAATTCAGAAGGCACATGTACTGCTTCTGCTAGGAACTCACATACTGAGCTGTTGAACTCTAATGCTGCTTTTTCTGTTGCACCTTTTTTACACCTACAATTGCTGGAACTTCTAATAGACAAAAACAGGGCTGTGAGAGGATGCTCTACGAGCAGAAAATGGAAGGGTATAAAAAGACCACAGATGACAGGGCAGCTCGAGCTGGCTCCAGATGTTTGGAGAAAGGTGCCCGGGACCTTGTTGCTAATATTTCTTCTTTTGAATTGACTAATGAACAACTCAATGTCCTTAACAAAGGTTTGTACTTTGCACCTGCCAGAGGCTCTGTTTTATATGATCTTCTCACAGACTTTAAGCTTTTTGTAAGGAATATTGCTTTAAGATTAATGTATGGTAATGGAACTGTACAACCTGTTAATGTGTTTAGAAAACCAAGTCAATTTATTCCTCCCAATCCACCATTAGTGGAAGTGCTCAGAAAAATATGTGAGCATAAACTATGTGACACTCTGATGAGTAAACACATATCTGTGTTTTAGCCTTGCTTTTATGGTTCTGTTTTCCTTCTTTGAATAAATCCATGCTTTTTATATAGAAATTGCTGTGGTTGACTGGTTGGATTTACTTCTGTTTTCACCTATTTCTATTTAACCAGTCTTAATCCAAGTTTTTCTCTACAAGATATATGATCTTTCCAGAACTATACAATAGACTACTTAAACAAATCTATTAAACAAAATTGACAAATAAAATAACTCAGTTCTAGTGAATATCCAGGATCTGGTGCAATAATTTCAGAGATGTATAAGATATTTCTGCAACAAATTATAATATTGTTTCATAAAGTTCATATAGCTGTACAATCAAATGAGACAATTCCTACCTCCTGGAGATATTCATTGTCACCTATAACTAAAGAAGGAAAGACTACACAGTTATGGCCATTCTACAGATGAGTTTCACTTTTAAATATTGACAAAAATGTCAATTTTTTGCTGATAAATTAAAATAATCTATACCCAAATTAATTAATGCAGACTAATCTAGTTCCATATATAAGATTCATATATAAGATACAACTATAAGACGATATCAGAGAATAATAGTACTCATAGATATATTAGACAACAATAAACAAGAAGCTTTTGTATAAGTATTTGATTTTCCCCGTTCATTTCTCTTCTTGAAAATGGATATAAAGATAACACAGCCTATGTGAAACTGGTCAAATTTTCTTTATAATCAATTCATTTGTATAGTGCTTCTAAGTAAAGTTGTCCCTTTATCTCCTATTTTTTGACTTACCTATAGAAATGTTTATTAGATTTATTCCAAAAAATAAAACATCTGGAATTAGCTGATAATATAATTCTGAAAGTATGTACTTTGCAAATGATATACTGTTAACCTTACTAAATTCTGAAGATCATTGCGAGAGGTGGCTTTCATTGCTAAACAATTAAAAATATATCAGGTATTCACTTAATAATTTGAAGTCTGAATACTTTTTATAAATAAAAAGAAAAATCTGCAATTGACTCATTCTAATTTTATTGGAAAATAATCCCAAACTCTGTCATACTTATGAATTTCCATTAAGAAATAACTTGAATAAGTTGACTAATTATGAAATAATTATAAATGCTACATCTATTGTGATATCCATTGGAATACATTAATCACACATTTTGAGGATAGACTGCAGTTAATTTAAATGCTTTTATTTCCAATAAATTTGTATATAATACAAGATTTATCTGTACCTCCCTTACAATAAGGCTCATCAAAAAATAAGTTGCTTCTAAACTTTCATCATCTTAGATCTTGGGACTTTTTAAATACAGAAACATATAAAAGTTGCAATTATTATTATTATTACTAATAATTAGTTAGATACCAGTTATATAACAAATTAGAAATATCTGCATATCTCACTTTTCTGACTTAAAATGAAAACTAATGTTTCCTGTATTAATTAAATAATCCAATGCAGCTCTATATCTATAGCTTTATACAATTTAATATCTATACTCAATGTTGTGTCTTTCGGCTTTTTCCGGTTAGGGGTTGCCACAGCGGAACTCCGGTCCACTAATGATTGGCAGTAGATTTTTACGTGCCGAGTTGCCGGCCCTGACACACAACCTTCAACAAAAGTACGCCCATTCGCGCATATCTCCACACAGAAGATGGTCTAGCTGAGAATCAAACAGGACAACGTCTTACTGTGAGTTGACAACACTACCGCAGCACCACCACCGCTATACTCAATGCACAATTTAAATATATCAGTCCCATTCTAAAATTTTCAAATCATCTATTTTTGTTAATGTAGGCCTGAATTTATGGTTTGGCACATTAATTACATTTAATATAACAAAAAAGTTGAAAAAAATTAATCTGCAGAAATCTGTTCACTGGAAAAATAAAGAAAATCATGTGTCAGTATAATTGCCTTAAAGGGACATAAGTAAAATCAACACACTCATTAATACTGGAATTTAGTCTAGATTCACTAGATTTTATTTCCAACAACGTATTAGATCATATGCACATGATAATTTTGGGTCTATATCACGAAATCGAACTTCCAAAATGTTGAACACCATAAGTTTGAACTTGGAAGATCGAATTCGGATACCATCGAAATGTCAAAACAGCAAATTTTTTCCCAGGGAAAAAATTCACTGTTCTGAAAAACACACACATAACACAATCACACCAAACACATTCAAAACCTAACATACACCACTATCTATGCACTATCCTTAACCCAGCCCTAACCCTAAATTCTGCCACTATCGCACACTTATCTGACCCACGCCCTAACCCTAAAGTCCGTCACTATCGCACACTTACCTGACCCATGCCCTAACCCTAAAATCTGTCACTATTGCACACTTACCTGACCCGTGCCCTAACTCTAAAGTCCGTCACTATCGCACACTTACCTGACCCGTGCCCTAACCCTAAAGTCTGTCACTATCGCACACTTACCTGACCAGCTCCCTAACCCTAAAGTCCGTCACCATCGCACACTTACCTGACCCGCGCCCTAACCCTAAAGTCTGTCACTACCCTTTCGTACACTTACCTTGACCTGGTCAGAAAATGTCGAAGCCGCAGAAACGGGCAACCGAATTCTTTCCCTGGGAAAGAATTCGGGTTTCCGCGGCTTCGACATTCTCAATTTTCGAACAACCAAGTTTGACCTTCTTGACATTTGATTTTGCGATAGGAACCTGATCATTTTTCCTCTCAGTCTTAATATATGAAACTCCAAAGTTAATATTTTTTATTTGAGATTCTAAATAAAAGAATCAATCAAAACTGTATAATCTCTAGTCTATACACAAGAATAAATTTAAGAACAAGAAGAATATTGAATGCTGGATATGTGAGTGGCCTTTCAGATTCATCTGATAAACTCTGGGGAGATAGAAAATCCATACACTTAAAAAAAACTCTTATATTGACTATTATCACCTTTCTACTGAAAGACATCAATCCATTGTGCAAGACCTATTTCATCATTTTTATCTGCATTATTAGTATTTGAAACTTGACTAAAACACATACAATCTCTTCCAGCACCATCATTCTCACTATTTCTGACTACATCAACATCATTACTACTGTAAGTGTGGACAGGAGCTACAGTCATTGGTTACATTCCATTTTCCCAAATAATCCAATGCCAACCAGGGGCCATGAGCTCATAATTCACACCACTGACAGACTGAAGAATAAATTGTGCAGAAAATGGAATCACTAATCAGCTCACTAAGTGAAGCTCGGCTTCAAGTGCAAGCAGGAAATCTGCACAATTGTCCAATTCTACTGGTCTACACTATCTACACCCAAGAATAATGCTTATTTATACTTCACATGGAAGTAGATCACTGCTACTACTTCAGATTACCTGACTGGAAGACTCTAGTAGCTATTTCATTAATGAAACATTTGCCCAATATTTAGACACAAATAGTAATGAACAAAATAGGAGGATGGCCAGTCAGATGTCACCATTCATATGAAGTATCTGGTTCTCAGTTAGTAAATAAGTAAATGACGTGATGAACCAGATGCTGTTAATGGTGAATAAATATATTTTACTTAAAAAAGAAGTTGGGCAGTATAGTAAAAGTTAAATATGCAGAGAAACAAATTGAATGTTTGAAATAAGAATATGTCTAACCAGCTAAATGTTTCCTAGCTATACCTAACTGGAAGATTTACTGGACCCCATCTATACTATCTGAATTCATAGCATATACCAGGCACACAAATACAGAAAAAAAATCTCACTGGTACAGACTGGTAAGGTGGTCACATTCAGCAAAGGTCTGAGCAACACTCAATGCAAAGAGTAAAATGATGGATGCCAGTCATACTGCTCAACGGTACAGATTTTCACAGAATTTCCAAATTTTTGCCTCATATCTTTAGTATATTTTTCATAAAATTGTGTTTTTCTGGTAAATTAGTAACAAATCATTAAAGACTGAAGTTAGAAAATAATGACAGACATTTGAGTTTCAGACTTCATTCCCTTCAGAAAATTCATGCTAATCCAAAACCTGTTATTCTATTAACGTTCTAAGTTTTTAAGAGCAATATTTAAAAAGTGTCTCTATTTTGGGGCCTTTGTACCCCTTTTATTTATGGCTTTGTCCAGATTTCTTGCTGTAAGAAGTTGAGAGGTATGATCCCATTCCAACAGTCTCTAGAGCGAGAGCATAATTACAAACTTTCTCTCGTCAGTGTATCACCTTCCATGGCACTTTCTGAAAACTTTCAATGAAGTAATGTATTACAGAAGCCATTTCTGCCCTGTTTTAGTTAATGGATTTGTTTTCTCTTTCTGGCTAACACAACCCACAGAGGAACAAAGGATAAAATTAGTTGCAGATTCAGAAGAAATAATTACCCACTCAGTGTAGCTGTTCATAGGTGTGTACTAGGCTAAAGGCCCTGAAGCCTTTACAAGCCTAGCCCATAGAAGTACCCTGTCATTTTGTCACCTGACATTAGATCCCCATGCTTCTATCAAGTAGAGCCACTGGAGTGATCCCCGGGGTGAAATTTCTATTACCCATCCACTCATCAAGATTTCTCTTGAAGAGGGACAGCGAGGGGCTCTGCTTGACATGTATGGGAAGTCTATTCCAGAGCATGGGCAGTCTCTGGGTGAGGAACCTGTCCTTCCAGCATGTGCTGTTGATTGTGGTAATGAGGTTGATGCCTCTGGAGCGTGTGCTGCGGAGGGACTGGGATTTCTTTAGAAGTAGCATTTCTAACAGAGCTGGGTCAGGCATGGCTTTGTAAGTCAAGCAAAGATTGCTTCTAAGTAGGCGATATGAGACAGAGAATAGCTGGAGTCTTTTGAGTCTGTCCATGTAGGAGGTACTTCTGTGGCTTCTCCAGCTGTTGCAGGTGGTTTTTGAGGTGCATGCCAAATGGGGCATTATACTTAATGATTGGTCTAATGAGGGAAGATTAGAGAGAGAGACAATGACCTCTTTCTTCCTGGATGCAAAACCCTTGGTAATGAGATGTGCCACATAGCAGGACTTTCTGGGAATGTGGTGGTCGAAGGAGAGACTGCTGCCAATCTGTGTCCCCAGATCTCTTATAACACATTCAGTGTTCAGTGGGCTCCCATCAATGTGGTAGTTAGTGGGAACCGAGTTTTTACCAAAGGGGATGATGACACATTTTTTTGGCATTAAGCTTAAGGCTATGGTTTCGACACCAGTCATTGGTCTCAGTGAGGCATTTCTGTAGGATGTCTGCATCACTTGGGAAGTTAATAATGGCTCCCAGCTTGCAGTCATCTGTGAACTTGGTCCACCAGAATCCCTTTGTTTTGGCCCGGACTTCTGAGAAGTACATGCCAAACAGGAGAGGACCCAGAACAACCCCTGTGGGCCTCCACTCATGACTGGTTGGCAGTCTGACTTGGAGTCTACTAGTTTCACACTCTGTGTTCTATCTGTGAGCCAATCTGCAACCCACCTAGTGATATAGAGGTTGATGCCTAGTTTGGTGAGTATATCAATAATTCCAGAGTAGGTTGTTTCCTAAGGTGACCTTTACAGTGCTAGAATATTTAGATCAGCATCCATAATGCAGCAATAACTATGGTCACTGGAGAGCACAAAGGGTGATTAGCATTGTGTAGAAGGTTGATGTAGGAGTTACGCTATTTACCTTATAGACAGAAGGTGCAGTGTTTGATCCCCCCTGGGGGAAATAACTAAGCTTAAAATGGACCCCAAGGGCAGTTTGCCTTGTAGTAACCTGTGAACCTAATAGATTTTTTCTTTACTTGCCTTGCAAGCATGTTGTTGTGAAAACCACAAAACTAAAATTGAAATCAGGTGATAGATATTAGTGAGAGATAATATAGCAGTTACTGCATACCTCTCAATCTCTTATAGCAAGAAATCTGGACAAAGTCAAAAATAATGGTGAGACAAAGCCCCCAAAATAGGGACAGATTTAAAATATTCCTCCTGTAATTTCAGATAGTTGCTAGAGTTAACAGGTTTTGCATTATTATGTATTTTCAGAAGGATATGAAGTCTGAAATTCAAATCTCTGCCACTAATTATTATTCAGTGTCTTCAGTCTTCATGTTGGTATCCCACAATTCCAACAGAGTGGGTGGAGTTGCACGATTATGTATGCTATTTTTATGTTAATGAGTATCCCAATTTTTGGCCAGTTGTACCTACTTTTCATGGGCCTTTGTCCAGATTTTTGATGTTTCCAGGTTGAGAGGTATGTCTTTGGTGGACTCAATGACTGCACCCAATATGCAAGAATCAGCAAACTTGGTAAGCCGAAGTCCATATACTTTAGCCTGAGCTGTTGAGAAGTAGAGTCCAGACAGTAAAAGGCCAAGCACAGATCCTTGGGGTTTGCCATTGGTGACAGCTGTACTTGCAGATTCACCAGCTTTCACAGTATGTGTTCTGTCAGTGAGCCAATTGGTTATCCATCTAGCGATGTAAGAGTTAATCCCAGCCAGGAGAGTTTCTGAATGATAGCTGCATGCAGGATTGTGTGAAAACCCTAGGTCAAATCACGATAGACAGTATTGACTGTCTTACTTTCATCCAGGCCTATCACATAGAATCAATGGGCTGTGACAACATCACAAATCACCTATGGCATGACTCAGCACATATACCTTCCTGATATGGTTGAATACACACTTCAACACAACATTCACACAGGCTATGTTCCCATATAAAGGTGTACATCAACTTGTATCCATTGGAGTTGGGGAGACAGCACCTGATGCATGCATGTATACGCACATCCTGACTCTCCTCAACTGTGAGGTAGACCAACATGTCATCATGGACCTTTTCTAAAGGGACACTAGTAATATTCTGGCTGTGTGCAACAGTCCTGTGTGAGTTGTTACTGCTAAATCATGTCTGTTACATCTGACAGATGTCCTCAAAAAGGTCATCGAGGGCATGCATTATGACAACACAATCATCTTGTGGAACTTGACCAGGTCAAGCCATTTGACACAAATTCACATTGAGGTATTCAATCAACGCTGTCAGATGTGGTCATAAACAGCTATATCACTGAGTGGGTAGAGCAGTGTATCACATACATGGCATCTCAATATGTTAAAATGTGTGAAGTGACCTATATCTCAAGTCCAGTGATCAGGTCCATATATCAGGGCTATCTGCTGGGCCCCTTCCTGTCCATTATTTAAGTGATGTTCATCACAAATAATATACACATCCTGAGTCCAAACAGCTGCCTGAAGGACTAAAGATTGTGGGCAATCATTGACTCCAACAGTGATATTAGTATAATTCAGACAGTATCAATACATACCAATGATTGCTGCCACAGCTATGACAACACCTGCAATTACAAGAAAACATAGGGGGGATTTGTTAAGTCAGGAAAACACACAACCCAAGTATAATGTAGACATCACACCCTATAATCAGACCAATAGGTATGTGGCCTGTGTCCTGGGGTAGATGGTAAGTGAAACATCCACCATCATGTGGTCACAGTGCTAACTACTCCCTTGTATGTAACACAAGTGTTGAGTATATGAGGGACATCCACATCAGAGGCCATAATACCTCCAAAGTTCCCAGCCTTCATCACACCAATAACTGAGTACAATGTACTCTTCTTCATGTACCTCCCTACACATCTTCTACTGATGTGTAATTGAAGTGTACCACCCTTATCGCGGTGAGCTGTCACATATCTTATTGTCCATACCTAGGTATTATTTTTGTGGCATAAACATTACTGTTTGATGGTGCGGAGCACCAATCAAGTTGTTATACCAGATGCATGTGTGCTACCTGTTCTGGTGATGCACACACTGCATACATAGGTGTTTGACAACATTAATGGTATGGATATCATTCGTGACAGTGTGGATTGTGCCATATACATATATATATACATATATATATATATATATATATATATATATATATATATATATATATATATATGCCATGCACACCAGTCAACTAGCCTGTATTGCTCATAATGTCACATACAAGTATAGCAATGTCCCTCATAACACCTTCAGCAGATGTTACAGTGCCAGGACAATGTGCGTAGTTACCCTCATAGAGTGTGGACGTATCACAATAGTTGTACAGGTGTACTTGTGCAGAATCATCTCATCACTCTGAATCACATATGTTATATCAGAGGCATGGGATTACTGATAGTATTATTCTGATATTGTCCATGACTGTGGCTGGTTCTTTTAATGTTGTTCATGAGCCTTTACACATATTCCACTTGCTGGAGACCTCTGCTGAGATTACACTCATATTCAGGCAAATCAGCTTGCACAACTTCACAATATGCACCCGACTCTAACTGTATATCAGATCCCTGCTAAATGTCCTTTGTATTATTCATGTAAAGATGCTTATTTCACTCAGACATCCTTCCCCGTTGTTATGTTACCTTGTGCGACAATCACATAATGCACATTTTCACTGTGCAGTCTCTACTGTACCATATAGATTATGTGATTGCTGTTGCTGCTACAAACATCTTCCATTGACATGCCCTCATCTGCTGTGCATTAGGTTATTTCACCTGTCCTTTTTACCCGTGTTCATTCCTACAGTTCATCTGTGTCCCTGTTCAATACCTGCACTTCCCCTGAGCATTTATTTTACATGGCAGTCCATATACCGTTACAGATCATTTGCACAACTTCAGTACAGAATGCCAGGAATGGGATATTACAATACTCTACACTGTAGATACACTGTCTTGTATTGTGTTTGGACCATGTACTTAGCATTCATACTTCTTCACTGTCTAGATTTTCACAGACTGTCCAGCTGTGTTCCTTATGAAATGTGTGGCTTTCTGCCATATCACTGGGATGATTTCAGGACTGATGCGACTAATTTACATACATGTGATTTTCATATTTCAAAGCCCTGAGAACATGTATCTTAACACAACCCCCTGGTTATTCTAGCACAATTCTATAGGGCAAAAATGTCAAATATGTCCCTATTTCTAGGTCATTGTCCCCCCATTATATTGACCTTTGTCTAGATATTTTGCACTTAGAGATTGAGAGTTATATGTAAAGCCCTGGTGATCATTGTGGCATTTCATGCAAAACCACAGACTGTCAGTGCTCTGATTTCAACAGGAGTGCTATCCATGTTAGCTTACAGGGCTTCCTGGCCTGCAATACTGTTGCCAGCCATGAAAACTTGCTTAAACGTAGTGTGCGGCATGAATATGCATTGGTCGCTGCTGCTCGCCGTGCACCACCATACACACATGTAAACTCCATGTAGGCTTTGTGAAAAGCTACACAGAGTTTATTGAATTCAGGGGACTGGGTTTTTTTTTTCATTTTGCAGTGGTATATTATCTAAATTGTAAGATGGAGTTGAGGAGTGCTTACCAAATTTTACAATACTGTATTTCTTAGCATTGTGTTTGAGCCCATTTTTTTGTACACAGGCTATTAACAACAACTTTAAGCTCCTGTTGGAGAGCCTGTATGTTAGTGTGGGGCATGCTGATGACCCCTAGTCTATAATCAGTGAACACTGTTAACCTGAGATCCTCATTTATAAATGGAGATTTGAGAAGTAGATACTGATTAGCAGTGGTCTCAGCAAAGATCTCTCAGGAACTCCACTGATTACCTGCATGTTGTCAATGTCTGCTTAGTCTTCAAATCAAAACTGATGACACAACACAATAATAAATATTACAAGATTATGATATGCTAAAAAAGAAAACATAAAACTGAAAAAATCAAATAAATTAAACAAAACAAAGAAAAATTATGAGGTTCTATTCTATGATAGTTTGTCCTTTGGCAGTTACTACTTAAAGGACAATCCACCCCACATCTCACAGGAAGAAAACAGATCCTGTGTTTGAGCAGTTTGAAGTACAGAAACCATGTGATAAAACTGTGAAACTTATGGCAATGACTTTTCTCATAAAATACATTAATAGATATACTACATATTGATATCAGATTATTTTGTTCCGTTTATAAAGGAACAGTGTTTCTGGACTGGTAAATCGAAGGGAAATGTTTAGATTAATAAAATGTTTAGATTAATATGGAGGATGGTTTATTGTTACACTTGTCCAAAAACAATGTTTTTGGGGAAAACTGATAAACTGGGAAAGTTATTTTATGCTGGAGAACTCTGTCCAATCTTTTATTGCTATAATTATACAAAGTTTGCTATCACAGGCATGGCTGGTTTGTGAAGATAATTTCTTACTTTTATAATAGTATAAAAAGGTGTTCCCTAGAAAGAGTTATATAGGAAATCACTTAGAATCCCTGATGGGATGGAAGAACAACCCAAACTTTGACTATTATGTTGCTTAAACAGTGTTTTATCCATTAAATTATGTATGGTTTTAATTTTAATGCCATTAGCTTGTCAATTATTTCTGTCTGTGAAATAGTGTCAGATGCTTTAGCAAATTTATAAGAAGCAGCATATACCTTTACCCCTTCATCAAATGAGTCTGTCACTTCTTCAAATGTTACAATATTCAAAGGATACACTCTATCCTTCAAAACCTTTACTGATTCATACCTAACAAAAACAGGCCCTCTTAGTTATTTTCGACAAGCTCCATCATGAATCTATCCATGATGTTACATAATAGTCAGTCTGACAGGTCTAAAATTGTTTGGATCATACGATCCCTTACTTTTTATAACCTGACTGATATGGATTTAATTAGGATTTCCTTCATACCATGTCGGCACACCCCTACATACCCCCCTGTGTACCCCAACATGCATGCATTGCCCTTTACACTTAAGCTATTTATTCTTCAGTAGCCCATATGAAACTTTCCTGGTAGCTGTTTCAGCACAGTGGTCCACCACTCAGTTTACTGTACCCTGTGCCATAGTTCCACACTCCAATGGTTTTGTACTCTTTTGGTATTTAAATATTCACTATTTTGCCTCCAGGCAACAGGCATCAAACAATAGAGCAAAGTATAAGAAAAAAAATCGAACTAAGATTATTAATCTTGGCTGTACTGCGGGGAAGATATTAACCACTGATTATCACTTGTTATTCATATTTTTGTATTCACATTTATATTTTCATAACTGAGCTTGTTACATATCATTGATGAGCATAGTGGGATGTCATGATGGGAGATAGAAACAGACAAGGTATTTGTCCTTGTATAATACACTATGTTGGAGATATGCTTGCTAGCAATTATGATGATATACAATATTTCCAAATGTATAATAATTTTTCTAAAAGTAGTGGAGTGTAGCATAATAACTTGTAGTGTAAATATTTGTAAATATCTGAAGCATAGTCAGAAAATAATTTGTCACCATCATGCTAAAGTGCAAGTCTGGATATGTTGTACAAACTGTGGCCAAATGCTATAGCCTAAATTCTAAATTATGTAACCACAGTTTATGCAATGCATATCTGTACCATACAAAGTGCAGGGCTATCGGCTTTGTATGATATGTGCATAGCTAAAAGTCTTACACTGTGTATGGTGCAGATATGCATTGCACAAACTATAGGCATATACTGTCATATTGACAACACACCTCTAAAAGCTGATCCAGTAGACAGGGACTTGGGGACACACACAGATAGTAATCTAGCCTTTGACCACCACAAAGTCAGCGGTCATATGGTTTATGTGATGCAGATATATCTTTTATAAAATGTAGCTATGCACATATCATACAAAGCCAATAGCCCTGCACTTTGTATGGTACAGATATGCATTGCATAAACTGTGGTTACATAATTTAGAATGTGTAGGCACATATTATTGAAAGTGCAGCTATATACCTTACAAATTCAGCAGTCATACCGTGTATATGATGCAGATATATCTTTTATAAAATATAGTCATGCACAGTAGAAAATCAGTGCACATATCATACAAAACCAAAAGTCTTACACTGTGTATGGTGCAGATATGCATTGTACAAACTATGATTACATAATTTAGATGCTGTAAGTACATATTTGACAAAGTCAGTGGCCATATGCTTCATATGGTGCAGATGCATGTTGTGCAAAATGTGAATGCACACAGAGCACGTGCCTCACAACGTAAGTAGATTTATGACATATATGGCAGAGATGGGTGGTGTACAAATTGTGGGCACAAACTGTAAGCCTTCAGTCTTCAGTGACTGTGTATAGTATGTGGGCACACACGATAGGGATATATTACTAAGATATCCCATAGCCCATCAAAATTAAGTCTATGTTAGAATTTTATAAATGTGCTTGTGTGTTGTCTACAATACAGATGCCACAATATTGTGGAGTAGCTAGTAAAGAACTATTTTGGTGCACTAAATTAGCCTTATAAAATTAATCATTCACATGTTTTGTTTATCATGTATGGGAGGGGAGATTTATTCCTGGCATACAAGATATTGTTAGACTCCACTCTGACAGACTTCCTGTATATCTGCAAAACAAACAGCACCATCATTTATCCATTCTAAAGACTTGAACCTTACCTGTGATATAAATAGGACCTGCTGGAGATTCAGGTATGTATCCCAGAGACTACCTCTTCTCTGGAACAGGTTCCCCATCCATGTGAAGCAGAATTCCTCCTTAATTTAATTCATACCTGATTTGGCACCTATGTCTCTAATGGACAGAGGTAGCCTGTAAATGGTTCATCGCCCAGGATTTTTTTTGTAAAAGTTTCACCTCCCAAGTGCCTGCTTACACTTATCAAGGGTACCAGTGCTTGTCCGAGATTTGGGATGCATGACTAGGCTTAAAAAGCCCTTGTGGTTGTTAACTTAGTAAACACCTGTGAACCTATGAACCTATAACAGAAGCATTGCTCAAATTAAAAAAATCTTGCCACCACTGTATAGTATTAAAGAAAAGCTAGAATATCTAAAAGCAAGAATGACAATTCTATGTGAAAACCAAATAAAAATCACCATCCATCAATTAATAAACCCAGATTTTGATGAATCAAGGATACTAATTATAGATCTTGTAATAAATGAGAACAAGATTCTTCACATCATAACATTCTATATACTCTCAATCAATACTAAGCAATTCACTCAACTGAGAAGATATCCTTTGCTGAATAACATTAAAGCTAATGTATAACATAATTATGTTAACTGACATTAATAATCTTTGATCCATCACAGAAATTTTAAGAAACAATCCTCACTGATATATCTGTTTTTTTAAAAACATTTTTTTATTTTATTTTAATAACAAAGAACAGAGTAAAATAAAACAAATAATTACTATTTTTCAAGCAAATCTTTAACTTTTAGCCATGACTTAAATGAATGGGTAATATTAGAAGTTCTCATCCTAATTTTATGTAGCTGTCTACTGCATACAATTTTTGCCATACTAAGAAATTCAGTACAAGAGGGAGTAGTTTTACTCTTCCAATTTTTGGTTATTATTTTCCTAACTATTGCTAATATAGGCCAAAGAAGAAGCACTTGATTCCTTGGAATTATTTCAGGGATCGGAACATTAAATAAAATCAATGACTTGGAAATATTACATCTATCTGACCACAATGCTTGAATAAAATTATTAATTTATTTCAAAAAGAAGAGATGACTTCACATTCATATACCATATGTATCCAATCAGCGGTTACCTCAGAATTACATCTTCAGCATTTGATTCTGCTTGATTTATATATAATTGTAACCATGTTAGATGTAGCAAATGCTCTGTGCAAGAATTTCCAATTGAAATTTTTCCAATATAAAGAGGCTGCCATTTTTTCTATTGACTTTAATACTATTTTTTTATCTTCATCAGTAAAATTTCCATTATTAATTTTTGTGGAATAATTCC